>NC_088302.1:54597143-54750536 GCF_032854445.1 Liolophura sinensis | reverse complement strand
ATATTCCTATTGTTGTGGGGGAGGGGAGGAGAAGTGCATGTATAACTCACATGTAGACTGCAGTGTAACAGGAGTCATCATAACCTTACAGGAGATGTGTTAGTGTAAAACAGTTACATTGTTGTATGGTTTACATTGTTTCAGGATGTGGTGTTGGGACTTACACCTACCCACCGCCTTTATGTCAACAATATTGAGGTAAGTTAATAACTAGATCTTTTGTAGTTGAAGTTAATTCCTTTGTTATTTTTTGCTTATTAGGGATCCCTATCCTATTGTAATCGTTCGTTTTTTTCTTATTATTATTATTAGGGATCCCGTTCTCCCGAACGGGATCCCTATTGTAATCGTTCTGTTTTTTCTTATTATTATTAGGGATCCCGTTCTTCCGGAACGGATCCCTATTGTATTCGTTCTGTTTTTTCTTATTATTATTATTATTATTATTATTTTTTTTTCACCGACTTTGTTCGCATGGAAACTTTTTTACCGTTCAACATACAGGTCTGAAATTCTGCACACATATTTTGGCGGTGAATATCTCGGGACAAATTCTCCACTTTTTTTGCTATGTCACGTGGTTCGGCCGCCATATTGGATTTTGTGTAAAATCTTTAAAAATCTTCTTCTCCAGAACTACTGAACGATCGTTCTCAAATTTGACATGCAGCTAGTAAGTCACGAGTTCTTTAAAGTTTGAGAAAACGGTTCACTTCCGGTTAAAACTCTGGAAGCTCGCTATTGGTCGAATTTGTGACGTCACAAAAAGTTCTCAAAGTTCAAATGTTCTGAACGTATTCTGATGTATCTTGAGCTGCTGATTCTGAATCTGCTTGTATTTTTTGCATATCTGTGTAACTTTTTGAGATATTAGCAAAAAACTCAAAAAAATTACGTAATTTCAATGACCTGTAACTCGAGATCTGTAGAAGCTAGAAATGTGCAACCTGCACGAAATTGTAGCCCAAGACATGCTCTTTCGAGCATTCGTCAATGGATTTCAGCTCCGATCAACAGTATTTTCGCTACAAGCGTTTAAATGACAACACCGTTTTTTGTTTAGAAATAGGTGCTAATCCTATTGCTTTAACATGGAGTCAGATGGGGACTGGACTGGGTTTGTAGTATTTGACCTGATGCTTTTGGCTACACTGTCCGTGATCTCCCGACACGGTTGTAGGATGACATTGATTCCAGTTCCCATCTAACTCAGTACTCTATTAGATGGCGTAGACATCTAACTACAACAGCAAACGACGTGGACCTGTAAAAGTTAGCTTTGTTTTGCGCAGACCTCGTGCTCTTTACTATACGTTAAACAGGCCAGGGTGATTGACAGATATGGACATGTGCCGTAGTCCAAGTGCTGACTTTCTAACGATGGCCGAGCTATCAGTGGAGCAGTGAGTCTGTGCATGGCAGGTCGTGGATTGAGATGTGAATGTACAAACTTGCTGTTACACTGGTCGTGTTTTTGCCTTATTTCTTACAAATAGCGGGCTAAATCTGCCAAGAAAAGACCGTTTTTCACTGGGCATAGCTAGCATTATTAAGGTCGCCGATCTATTCGAGGGAATACAAATGACCGGCCGACTGCCTCAGTGACAAACGGTGTAAGGTCGCATGGAAACTTTGAAAGCCGTGTATGTGGAACATGTGTCCTTTGAACACAGAACATGAAGATGAAAACGTCATCGATCCGATCCGGGATCCCGGCCTAGGATCTGCTATTCGCAGATCCATTCTAGTTATTATTATTAGGGATCCCGTTCTTCCGGAACGGGATCCCTATTGTTATTGTTCTGTTTTTTCTTATTAGGATCCCGTTCTTCCGGAACGGGATCCCTATTGTTATTGTTCTGTTTTTTCTTATTATTATTATTATTATTATTTTTTTTTTTTTGATTTTGTTAGCAGCAGAACTCCAACACCGTTCAACATAGAAGTTTAAAATTTCGCACACACAATCTAGAGGAAATTTTCTAGGGGTATATTTTTTTTTTTTTTGCTATGTCACGCTGTTCGGCCGCCATATTGGATTTTGAGTAAAATCTTTAAAAATCTTCTTCTCCAGAACCACTGAACCGATCGTTCTCAAATTTGACATGCAACTAGTACGTCAGGAGTTCTTCAAAGTTTGCGAAAATGGTTCACTTCCGGTCAAAACTCTGGAAGCTCGCCATTGGTCGAATTTGTGACGTCACAAAAAGTTCTCAAAGTTCATATGTTCTGAACGTATTCTGATGTATCTTGAGCTGCTGATTCCGAATCTGCTTGTATTTTTTCAATATCTGTGTAACTTTTTGAGATATCAGCCAAAAAATCAATAAAGTTACGTAACTTCAATGACCTGTAACTCGAGAACTAGGACAGCTAGAAATGTGCAACCTGCACGAAATTGTAGCCCAAGACATGCTCTTTCGAGCATTCGTCAACAGATTTCAGCTCCGATCAATAGTTTTTTCGCTACAAGCGTTTAAATCACAACACCGTTTTTTGTTTAGAAAAAGGTGGGAATCCTATTGCTTTAACATGGAGTTAGATGGGGACTGGACTGGGTTTATAGTATTTGACCTGATGCTTTCGGCCACACTGTCCGTGATCTCCCGAAACAGTTGTAGGATGACATTGATTCCAGTTCCCATCCATCTCCAGTACTCTATTAGAAGGCGTAGAGATCTAACTACAACAGCAAATGACATGGACCTGTAAAAGTTAACTTTGTTTTGCGCAGACCTCGCCCTCTTTAATATACGTTAAACAGTCCAGGGTGATTAACAGATATGGACATGTGAACTGGTCCAAGTGCTGACTTTCCAACGATGGCCGAGCTATCAGTGGAGCTGTGAGTCTGTGCATGGCAGGTCGTGGATTGAGATGTGAATCTACAAACTTGCTGTTACACTGGTCGTGTTTTTGCCTTATTTCTTACAAATAGCGGACTAAGTCTGCCAAGGAACGACCGCTTTTCACTGGGCATATCGTAGCATCATTAAGGTCGCCGATCTATTTGAGGGAATGCAAATGACTGGCCGACTGCCCCAGTGACAAACGGTGTAAGGTTGCATGGAATCTTTGAAAGCCGTGCATGTGGAACATGTGTCCTTCGAACACAGAACGTAAAGATGAAAACGTCATCGATCCGATCCGGGATCCCGGCCTAGGATCTGCTTTTCGCAGATCCATTCTAGTTATTATTATTATTATTATTATTTTTTTTTTTCGATTTTGTTAGCAGCAGAACTCCAACACCGTTCAACATAGAAGTTCAAAATTTTGCACACATAATCTAGCGGAAATTTTCTAGGGGTATATTTTTTTTTTTTTGGCTATGTCACGTGGTTCGGCCGCCATATTGGATTTTGTGTAAAATCTTTAAAAATCTTCTTCTCCAGAACCACTGAACCAATCATTGTCAAATTTATCATGCAACTAGTAGGTTATGAGTTCTTTAAAGTTTGCGAAAATGGTTCACTTCCGATCAAAACTCTGGAAGCTCGCCATTGGTCGAATTTATGACGTCACAAAAAGTTCTTTAAGTTCATTTGTTCTGAACGAATTCTGATGTATCTTGAGCTGCTGATTCCGAATATGGTTGTATTTTTTGCATATCTGTGTAACTTTTTGAGATATGAGCAAAAAACTAAAAAAATTACGTAATTTCAATGGCGTTTTAATCGAGAACTATGGCAGCTAGAAATGTGCAAATTGCATGAAAATGTAGTTCAAGACACGCTCTTTCGATCATTCGTCAACGGATTTGAGCTCCGATTAAAAGTTTTCTCGCTAGAAGCGTTTAAAAAACAACACCGTTTTTGTTTAGAAAAAGATTGGAATCCTATTGCTTTAACATGGAGTTAGAAGGGGAATGGACTGGATTTGTAGTATTTGACCTGATGCTTTCGGCTACACTGTCCGTGATCTCCCGAAACCGTTGTAGGATGACATTCAGCTATACAGTACTATATTAGATGGCGTAGAGATCTAACTACAACAGCAAACGGCATGCAACTGTGAAAGTTAGCTTTGTTTTGCGTAGACCTCGTCCTCTTTACTACACGTTAAAGAGGCCAGGGTAATTGACAGATATGGACATGTGCCGTGGCCCAAGTGCGGGCTTTCTATTGATGGCCGAGCTATCATGAGAGCCGTGAGTCTGTGCATGGCGTGTCGTGGATTGAGATGTGAATGTACAAACAGGCTGTTACACTGGTCGTGTTTTTGCGTTATTTCTTACAAATAGCGGGCTAAGTGTGCCAAGGAACGACCGTTTTTCACTAGGCATAGCCTAACCTCATTAAGTTCGCCGATCTATTCACGGGAATGCAAATGACCGGCCGACTGCCTCAGTGACAAACGGTGTAAGGTCGCATGGAAACTTTGAAAGCCGTGTATGTGGAACATGTGTCCTTCGAACACAGAACATGAAGGGGAAAACGTCATCGATCCAATCCGGGATCCCGGCCTAGGATCTGCTATTCGCAGATCCATTCTAGTTAGGGATCCCGTTCTCCCGAACGGGATCCCTATTGTTATTGTTCTGTTTTTTCTTATTAGGGATCCCGTTCTCCCGAACGGGATCCCTATTGTATTCGTTCTGTTTTTTCTTATTATTATTATTATTATTTTTTTTTCACCGACTTTGTTCGCATGGAAACTTTTTTACCGTTCAACATACAGGTCTGAAATTTTGCACACATATTTTGGCGGTGAATATCTCGGGACAAATTCTCCACTTTTTTGCTATGTCACGTGGTTCGGCCGCCATATTGGATTATGTGTAAAATCTTTAAAAATCTTCTTCTCCAGAACCACTGAACCGATCGGTTTCAAACTTGCCCTGCAGCTAGTAAGTCACGAGTTCTTTAAAGTTTGCGAAAATGGTTTACTTCCGGTCAAAATTCTGGAAGTTCGCCATTGGTCGAATTTGTGACGTCACAAAAAGTTCTCAAAGTTCAAATGTTCTGAACGTATTCTGGTGTATCTTGAGCTGCTGATTCTGAATCTGGTTGTGTTTTTTGCATATCTGTGTAACATTTTGAGATATAAGCAAAAAACTAAAAAAAGTGACGTAAATTCAATGACCTGTAACTCGAGAACTATGACAGCTAGAAATGTGCAACCTGCACGAAATTGTAGCCCAAGACATGCTCTTTCGAGCATTCGTCAACAGATTTGATCTCCGATCAATAGTTTTTTCGCTACAAGCGTTTAAATCACAACACCGTTTTTTGTTTAGAAAAAGACGGGAATCCCATTGCTTTAACATGGAGTTAGATGGGGACTGGACTGGGTTTGTAGTATTTGACCTGATGTTTCGGCCACACTGTCCGTGATCTCCCGAAACGGTTGTGGGATGACATTGATTCCAGTTCCCATCTATCTCCAGTACTCTATTAGATGGCGTAGAGATCTAACTTCAACAGCAAACGACGTGGACCTGTAAAAGTTAGCTTTGTTTTGCGCAGACCTCGTCCTCTTTACTATACGTTAAACAGACCAGGGTGATTGACAGATATGGACATGTGCCCTGGTATAACTGCTGACTTTCTAACGGTGGCCGAGCTATCAGTGGAGCTGTGAGTCTGTGCATGGCAGGTCGTAGATTGAGATGTGAATGTACAAATTTGCTGTTACACTGGTCGTGTTTTTGCCTTATTTCTTACAAACAGCGGGCTAAGTCTGCCAAGGGACGACCGTTTTTCACTGGGCATAGCGTAGAATCATCAAGGTCGCTGATCTATTCGAGGGAATGCATATGACCGGCCGACTGCCTCAGTGACAAACGGTGTAAGGTCGCATGGAAACTTTGAAAGCCGTGTATGTGAAACATGTGTCCTTCGAACACAGAACATGAAGGGGAAAACGTCATCGATCAGATCCGGGATCCCGGCCTAGGATCTGCTATTCGCAGATCCATTCTAGTTATTATTATTATTATTATTATTATTTTTTTTTTTCGATTTTGTTAGCAGCAGAACTCCAACACCGATCAACATAGAAGTTCAAAATTTTGCACACATAATCCTGAGGAAATTTTCTAGGGGTATATTTTTTTTTTTTTTGCTATGTCACGCGGTTCGGTCGCCATATTGGATTTTGTGTAAAACTTTTAAAAATCTTCTTCTCCAGAACCACTGAACCGATCGTTTTCAAATTTGACATGCAACTAGTAGGTTAGGAGTTCTTTAAAGTTTGCGAAAATGGTTCACTTCCGGTCAAAACTCTGGAAGCTCGCTATTGGTCGAATTTGTGACGTCACAAAAAGTTCTCAAAGTTCAATTGTTCTGAACGTATTCTGATGTATCTTGAGCTGCTGATTCTGAATCTGCTTGTATTTTTTTGGTATCTTTAAAACTTTTTGAGATATAAGCAAAAAACTCAAAAAAGTTACGTAAGTTCAATGACCTGTAACTCGAGAACTATGGCAGCTAGAAATGTGCAACCTGCACGAAATTGTAGCCCAAGACATGCTCTTTCGAGCACTCGGCAACAGATTTGAGCTCCGATCAATAGTTTTTTCGCTACAAGCGTTTAAATGACAACACCGTTTTTTGTTTAGAAAAAGATGGGAATCCCATTGCTTTAACATGGAGTTAGATGGGGAATGGACTGGGTTTGTAGTATTTGACCTGATGCTTTCGCCTACACTGTCCGTGATCTCCTGAAACGGTTATAGGATGACATTGATTCCAGTTCCCATCTAACTCCAGTATTCTATTAGATGGCGTAGAGATCTAACTACAACAGCAAACGACGTGGACCTGTAAAAGTTGGCTTTGTTTTGCGCAGACCTCGCCCTCTTTACTATACGTTAAACAGTCCAGGGTGATTAACAGATATGGACATGTGAACTGGTCCAAGTGCTGACTTTCCAACGATGGCCGAGCTATCAGTGGAGCAGTGAGTCTGTGCATGGCATGTCGTGGATTGAGATGTGAATGTACAAACCTGCTGTTACACTGGTCGTGTTTTTGCCTGATTTCTTACAATTAGCGGGCTAAATCTGCCAAGGAACGACCGTTTTTCACTGGGCATAGCGTAGCATCATTAAGGTCGCCGATCTATATGAGGTAATGCAAATGACCGGCCGACTGCATCAGTGACAAACGGTGTAAGGTCGCAAGGTAACTTTGAAAGCCGTGTTTGTGGAACATGTATCCTTCGAACAAAGATCATAAAGGGGAAAACGTCATCGATCAGATCCGGGATCCCGGCCTAGGATCTGCTATTCGCAGATCCATTCTAGTTATTATTAGGGATCCCGTTCTCCGAACGGGATACCTATTGTTATTGTTCTGTTTTTTCTTATTATTATTATTATTATTTTTTTTTCACCGACTTTGTTAGCAGCAGAACTCAAACACCGTTCAACATAGAGGTCTCAAATTTTGTACACACAATCTGGCGGAGATTTTCCAGGGGTATATTTTTTGTTTTTTTCTTAAGTCACGTGGTTCGGCCGCCATATTGGATTTTGTGTAAAATCTTTAAAAATCTTCTTCTCCAGAACCACTGAACCGATCGTTTTCAAATTTGACATGCAGCTAGTAGGTCACGAGTTCTTTAAAGTTTGCGAAAATGGTTCACTTCCGGTCAAAATTCTGGAAGCTCGCTATTGGTCGAATTTGTGACGTCACAAAAAGTTCTCAAAGTTCAATTGTTCTCAACGTATTCTGATGTATCTTGAGCTGCTGATTCTGAATCTGCTTGTATTTTTTTGGTATCTTTAAAACTTTTTGAGATATGAGCAAAAAACTCAAAAAAGTGACGTAAGTTCAATGACCTGTAACTCGAGAACTATGGCAGCTAGAAATGTGCAACCTGCACGAAATTGTAGCCCAAGACATGCTCTTTCGATCATTTGTCAACAGATTTGAGCTCCGATCAATAGTTTTTTCGGTAGAGGCGTTTAAATGACAACACCGTTTTTTGTTTAGAAAAGATTGGAATCCTATTGATTTAACATGGAGTTAGATGGGGAATGGACTGGATTTGTAGTATTTGACCTGATGCTTTCGGCTACACTGTCCGTGATCTCCCGAAACCGTTGTAGGATGACATTCAGCTATACAGTACTATATTAGATGGCGTAGAGATCTAACTACAACAGTAAACGGCATGCAACTGTAAAAGTTAGCTTTGTTTTGCGTAGACCTCGTCCTCTTTACTACACGTTAAACAGGCCAGGGTAATTGACAGATATGGAGATGTGCCGTGGCCCAAGTGCGGGCTTTCTATTGATGGCCGAGCTATCATGAGAGCCGTGAGTCTGTGCATGGCGTGTCGTGGATTGAGATGTGAATGTACAAACTTGCTGTTACACTGGTCGTGTTTTTGCGTTATTTCTTACAAATAGCGGGCTAAGTCTGCCAAGGAACGACCGTTTTTCACTAGGCATAGCCTAACTTCATTAAGTTCGCCGATCTATTCACGGGAATGCAAATGACCGGCCGACTGCCTCAGTGACAAACGGTGTAAGGTCGCATGGAAACTTTGAAAGCCGTGTATGTGGAACATGTGTCCTTCGAACACAGAACATGAAGGGGAAAACGTCATCGATCCGATCCGGGATCCCGGCCTAGGATCTGCTATTCGCAGATCCATTCTAGTTATTATTATTATTATTATTTTTTTTTTTCGATTTTGTTAGCAGCAGAACTCCAACACCGTTCAACATAGAAGTTTAAAATTTTGCACACACAATCTAGAGGAAATTTTCTAGGGGTATATTTTTTTTTTTTTTGCTATGTCACGTGGTTCGGCCGCCATATTGGATTTTGAGTAAAATCTTTAAAAATCTTCTTCTCCAGAACCACTGAACCGATCGTTTTCAGATTTGACATGCAACTAGTAGGTCAGGAGTTCTTCAAAGTTTGCGAAAATGGTTCACTTCCGGTCAAAACTCTGGAAGCTCGCCATTGGTCGAATTTGTGACGTCACAAAAAGTTCTCAAAGTTCATATGTTCTGAACGTATTCTGATGTATCTTGAGCTGCTGATTCCGAATCTGCTTGTATTTTTTGCATATCTGTGTAACTTTTTGAGATATCACCCAAAAAATCAATAAAGTTACGTAACTTCAATGACCTGTAATTCGAGAACTATGACAGCTAGAAACGTGCAACCTGCACGAAATTGTAGCCCAAGACATGCTCTTTCGAGCATTCGTCAACGGATTTGAGCTCCGATCAATAGTTTTTTCGCTACAAGCGTTTAAATCACAACACCGTTTTTTGTTTAGAAAAAGGTGGGAATCCTATTGCTTTAACATGGAGTTAGATGGGGACTGGACTGGGTTTATAGTATTTGACCTGATGCTTTCGGCCACACTGTCCGTGATCTCCCGAAACAGTTGTAGGATGACATTGATTCCAGTTCCCATCTATCTCGAGTACTCTATTAAAAGGCGTAGAGATCTAACTACAACAGCAAATGACATGGACCTGTAAAAGTTAACTTTGTTTTGCGCAGACCTCGCCCTCTTTACTATACGTTAAACAGTCCAGGGTGATTAACAGATATGGACATGTGAACTGGTCCAAGTGCTGACTTTCCAACGATGGCCGAGCTATCAGTGGAGCAGTGAGTCTGTGCATGGCATGTCGTAGATTGAGATGTGAATGTACCAACAGGCTGTTACACTGGTCGTGTTTTTGCCTGATTTCTTACAATTAGCGGGCTAAATCTGCCAAGGAACGACTGTTTTTCACTGGGCATAGCGTAGCATCATTAAGGTCGCCGATCTATATGAGGGAATGCAAATGACCGGCCGACTGCCTCAGTGACAAACGGTGTAAGGTCGCAAGGTAACTTTGAAAGCCGTGTTTGTGGAACATGTATCCTTCGAACAAAGATCATAAAGGGAAAAACGTCATCGATCCGATCCGGGATCCCGGCCTAGGATCTGCTATTCGCAGATCCATTCTAGTTAGGGATCCCGTTCTTCCGGAACGGGATCCCTATTGTAATCGTTCTGTTTTTTCTTATTATTATTATTATTTTTTTTTCACCGACTTTGTTAGCAAGGAAACTTTTTCACTTTTCATCATAGAGGTCTCAAATTTTGCACACATATTCTGGCAGTGAATATCTCGGGACAAATTCTCCATTTTTTTGCTATGTCACGTGGTTCGGCCGCCATATTGGATTTTGTTGAAAATCTTTAAAAATCTTCTTCTCCAGAACCACTAAACCGATCGTTTTCAAATTTGACATGCAGCTAGTAAGTCACGAGTTCTTTAAAGTTTGCGAAAATGGTTTACTTCCGGTCAAAACTCTGGAAGCTCGCCATTGGTCGAAATTATGACGTCACAAAAAGTTCTCAAAGTTCAATTGTTCTGAACGTATTCTGATGTATCTTGAGCTGCTGATTCCGAATCTGCTTGTATTTTTTGTATATCTGTGTAATTTTTTGAGATATGGGCAGAAAACTAAAAAAATTACGTAATTTTAATGGCCTTTTAATCGAGAACTATGACAGCTAGAAATGTGCAACCTGCATGAAAATGTAGTTCAAGACACGCTCTTTCGATCATTCGTCAATGGATTTGAGCTCCGATTATTAGTTTTCTCGCTAGGGGCGTTTAAATAACAACACCGTTTTTGTTTAGAAAAAGATGGGAATCATATTGATTTAACATGGAGTTAGATAGGGACTGGACTGGGTTTGTAGTATTTGACCTGATGCTTTCGGCTACACTGTCCGTGATCTCCCGAAACGGTTGCAGGATGACATTGATTCCAGTTCAAACTTGTACAAACTTGCTGTTACACTGGTCGTGTTTTTGTCTAATTTCTTACAAATAGTGTTCTAAGTCTGGCAAGAAACGACAGTTTTTCACTGGGCATAGCGTAGCATCATTAAGGTCGCCGATCTATTCGAGGGATTGCAAATGACCGGCCGACTGACTAAGTGATAAACGGTGTAAGGTCGCATGGAAACTTTGAAAGCCGTGTATGTGAAACATGTGTCCTTCGAACACAGGACATGAAGGGGAAAACGTCATCGATCAGATCCGGGATCCCGGCCTAGGATCTGCTATTCGCAGATCCATTCTAGTTATTATTAGGGATCCCGTTCTTCCGGAACGGGATCCCTATTGTTATCGTTCTGTTTTTTCTTATTATTATTATTTTTTTTTCACCGACTTTGTTAGCAAGGAAACTTTTTTACTGTTCAACATACAGGTCTCAAATTTTGCACACAAATTCTGGCGGTGATTTTCCAGGGATAAATTCTCCATTTTTTTTTCATGTCACGTGGTTCGGCCGCCATATTGGATTTTGTGTAAAACTTTTAAAAATCTTCTTCTCAAGAACCACTGAACCGATCGTTTTCAAATTTGACATGCAGGTAGTAAGTCACAAGTTCTTTAAAGTTTGCGAAAATGGTTCACTTCCGGTAAAAATTCTGGAAGCTCGCCATTGGTCGAATTTGTGACGTCACAAAAAGTTCTCAAAGTTCAATTGTTCTCAACGTATTCTGGTTTATCTTGAGCTGCTGATTCCGAATCTGGTTGTATTTTTTGTATATCTGTGTAACTTTTTGAGATATAAGCAAAAAACTCAAAAAAGTTACGTAATTTCAATGACCTGTAACTCGAGAACTATGACAGCTAGAAATGTGCAACCTGCACGAAATTGTAGCCCAAGACATGCTCTTTCGAGCATTCGTCAACAGATTTGAGCTCCGATCAATAGTTTTTTCGCTACAAGCGTTTAAATCACAACACCGTTTTTTGTTTAGAAAAAGACGGGAATCCTATTGCTTTAACATGGAGTTAGATGGGGACTGGACTGGGTTTGTAGTATTTGACCTGATGCTTTCGGCTACACTGTCCGTGATCTCCCGAAACGGTTGTAGGATGACATTTATTCCAGTTCCCATCTAACTCCAGTACTCTATTAGATGGCGTAGAGATCTAACTACAACAGCAAACGACATGGACCTGAAAAAGTTAGCTTTGCTTTGCGCAGACCTCGTGCTCTTTATTATACGTTAAACAGGCCAGGGTGATTAACTGATATGGACATGTGCCGTGGTCCAAGTGCTGACTTTCCAACGATGGCCGAGCTATCAGTGGAGCAGTGAGTCTGTGCATGTCATGTGGTGGATTGAGATGTGAATGTACAAACTTGCTGTTACACTGGTCGTGTTTTTGCCTTATTTCTTACAAATAGCGGGCTAAGTCTGCCAAGAAACGACCGTTTTTCACTGGGCATAGCGTAGCATCAATAAGGTCGCCGATCTATTCGAGGGAATGCAAATGACCGGCCGACTGCCTCAGTGACAAACGGTGTAAGATCGCATGGAAACTTTGAAAGCCGTGTATGTGGAACATGTGTCCTTCGAACACAGAACATGAAGGGGTAAACGTCATCGATCAGATCCGGGATCCCGGCCTAGGATCTGCTTTTCGCAGATCCATTCTAGTTATTATTATTTTTTTTTCACCGACTTTGTGAGCAGCAGAACTCAAACACCGTTCAACATAGAGGTCTCAAATTTTGTACACAAAATCTGGCGGTGATTTTCCAGGGGTATATTTTTTGTTTTTTTCTTAAGTCACGTGGTTCGGCCGCCATATTGGATTTTGTGTAAAATCTTTAAAAATCTTCTTCTCCAGAACCACTGAACCGATCGTTCTCAAATTTGACATACAGCTAGTAAGTCACGAGTTCTTTAAAGTTTGCGAAAATGGTTTACTTCCGGTCAAAACTCTGGAAGCTCGCCATTGGTCGAATTTATGACGTCACAAAAAGTTCTCAAAGTTCAATTGTTCTGAACGTATTCTGATGTATCTTGAGCTGCTAATTCCGAATCTGCATGCATTTTTTACATATCTGTGTAACTTTTTGAGATATTAGCAAAAAACTCAAAAAAGTGACGTAACTTCAATGACCTGTAACTCGAGATCTATGGAAGCTAGAAATGTGCAACCTGCACGAAATTGTAGCCCAAGACATGCTCTTTTGAGCATTCGTCAATGGATTTGAGCTCCGATCAATAGTTTTTCCGCTACAAGCGTTTAAATCACAACACCGTTTTTTGTTTAGAAAAAGACGGGAATGCCATTGCTTTAACATGGAGTTAAATGGAGATTGGTCTGGGTTTGTAGTATTTGACCTAATGCTTTCGGCTACACTGTCCGTGATCTCCCGAAACGGTTGTACGATGACATTGATTCCATTTCACATCTAACTCCAGTATTCTATTAGATGGCGTAGAGATCTAACTACAACAGCAAACGACGTGGACCTGTAAAAGTTAGCTTTGTTTTGCGCAGACCTCGTCCTCTTTACTATACGTTAAACAGACCAGGGTGATTGACAGACATGGACATGTGCCCTGGTATAACTGCTGACTTTCCAACGGTGGCCGAGCTATCAGTGGAGCTGTGAGTCTGTGCAAGGCAGGTCGTAGATTGAGATGTGAATGTACAAACTTGCTGTTACACTGGTCGTGTTTTTGCCTTATTTCTTACAAATAGCGGGGTAAGTCTGCCAAGGGACGACCGTTTTTCACTGGGCATAGCGTAGCATCATTAAGGTCGCCGATCTATTCGAGGGAATGCAAATGACCGGCCGACTGCCTCAATGACAAACGGTGTAAGGTCGCATGGAAACTTTGAAAGCCGTGTATGTGGAACATGTGTCCTTTGAACACAGAACATGAAGGGGAAAACGTCATCGATCCGATCCGGGATCCCGGCCTAGGATCTGCTATTCGCAGATCCATTCTAGTTATTATTATGATTATTATTATTTGTTTTTCACCGACTTTGTTAGCAAGGAAACTTTTACACTGTTCAACATAGAGATTCCAAATTTTGCACAAATATTCTGGCAGTGAATATCTCGGGACAAATTCTCCACTTTTTGGCTATGTCACGTAGTTCGGCCGCCATATTGGATTTTGTGTAAAACTTTTAAAAATCTTCTTCTCCAGAACCACTGAACCGATTGTTCTCAAATTAAACATGCAGCTAGTAGGTTACGAGTTCTTTAAAGTTTGCGAAAATGGTTTACTTCCGGTCAAAACTCTGGAAGCTCGCCATTGGTCGAATTTGTGACGTCACAAAAAGTTCTTAAAGTTCAATTGTTTTGAACGTATTCTGATGTATCTTGAGCTGCTGATTCCGAATCTGCTTGTATTTTTTCTATATCTGTGTAACTTTTTGAGATATAAGCAAAAAACTCAAAAAAGTTACGTAATTTCAATGACCTGTAACTCGAGATCTATGGCAGCTAGAAATGTGCAACCTGCACCAAATTGTAGTCCAAGACATGCTCTTTCGAGCATTCGTCAACGGATTTGAGCTCCGATCAATAGTTTTTTCGCTAGAAGCGTTTAAATCAGAACACCGTTTTTTGTTTAGAAAAAGACGGGAATGCCATTGCTTTAACATGGAGTTAAATGGAGATTGGTCTGGGTTTGTAGTATTTGACCTAATGCTTTCGGCTACACTGTCCGTGATCTCCCGAAACGGTTGTACGATGACATTGATTCCATTTCACATCTAACTCCAGTATTCTATTAGATGGCGTAGAGATCTAACTACAACAGCAAACGACGTGGACCTGTAAAAGTTAGCTTTGTTTTGCGCAGACCTCGTCCTCTTTACTATACGTTAAACAGACCAGGGTGATTGACAGACATGGACATGTGCCCTGGTATAACTGCTGACTTTCCAACGGTGGCCGAGCTATCAGTGGAGCTGTGAGTCTGTGCAAGGCAGGTCGTAGATTGAGATGTGAATGTACAAACTTGCTGTTACACTGGTCGTGTTTTTGCCTTATTTCTTACAAATAGCGGGGTAAGTCTGCCAAGGGACGACCGTTTTTCACTGGGCATAGCGTAGCATCATTAAGGTCGCCGATCTATTCGAGGGAATGCAAATGACCGGCCGACTGCCTCAATGACAAACGGTGTAAGGTCGCATGGAAACTTTGAAAGCCGTGTATGTGGAACATGTGTCCTTTGAACACAGAACATGAAGGGGAAAACGTCATCGATCCGATCCGGGATCCCGGCCTAGGATCTGCTATTCGCAGATCCATTCTAGTTATTATTATGATTATTATTATTTGTTTTTCACCGACTTTGTTAGCAAGGAAACTTTTACACTGTTCAACATAGAGATTCCAAATTTTGCACAAATATTCTGGCAGTGAATATCTCGGGACAAATTCTCCACTTTTTGGCTATGTCACGTAGTTCGGCCGCCATATTGGATTTTGTGTAAAACTTTTAAAAATCTTCTTCTCCAGAACCACTGAACCGATTGTTCTCAAATTAAACATGCAGCTAGTAGGTTACGAGTTCTTTAAAGTTTGCGAAAATGGTTTACTTCCGGTCAAAACTCTGGAAGCTCGCCATTGGTCGAATTTGTGACGTCACAAAAAGTTCTTAAAGTTCAATTGTTTTGAACGTATTCTGATGTATCTTGAGCTGCTGATTCCGAATCTGCTTGTATTTTTTCTATATCTGTGTAACTTTTTGAGATATAAGCAAAAAACTCAAAAAAGTTACGTAATTTCAATGACCTGTAACTCGAGATCTATGGCAGCTAGAAATGTGCAACCTGCACCAAATTGTAGTCCAAGACATGCTCTTTCGAGCATTCGTCAACGGATTTGAGCTCCGATCAATAGTTTTTTCGCTAGAAGCGTTTAAATCAGAACACCGTTTTTTGTGTAGAAAAAGACGGGAATCCCATTGCTTTAACATGGAGTTAGATGGGGACTGGTCTGGGTTTGTAGTATTTGACCTGATGCTTTCGCCTACACTGTCCGTGATCTCCAGAAACGGTTGTAGGATGACATTGATTCCAGTTCCCATCTAACTCCAGCAATCTAATAGATGACGTAGATATCTAACTACAACAGCAAACGACGTGGACCTGTAAAAGTTAGCTTTGTTTTGCGCAGACCTCGTCCTCTTTACTATACATTAAACAGGCCAGGGTGATTGACAGATATGGACATGTGCCGTGGTCCAAGTGCTGACTTTCTAACGGTGGCCGAGCTCTCAGTGGAGCAGTGAGTCTGTGCATGGCAGGTCGTGGATTGAGATGTGAATGTACAAACTTGCTGTTACACTGGTCGTGTTTTTGCCTTATTTCTTACAAATAGCGGGCTAAGTCTGCCAAGGAACGACCGTTTTTCACTGGGCATATCGTAGCATCATCAAGGTCGCCGATCTATTCGAGGGAATGGAAATGACCGGCCGACTGCCTCAGTGACAAACGGTGTAAGGTCGCATGGAAATTTTGAAAGCCGTGAATGTGGAACATGTGTCCTACAAACACAGAACATGAAGGGGAAAACGCCATCGATCCGATCCGGGATCCCGGCCTAGGATCTGCTATTCGCAGATCCATTCTAGTGAAAAGTTTGATATTGAGAGGAGGCAAAGTAAAGGGAATTGTTTAGTTTTAGATAATGGTAGTGATGAAATTCCTAATTCCTTTCTGTCAGGTGGCTTCAAACTGTACCTCGTTTGCCGTCCATGAGAAGTTCCTTCTGCTGACCACTCTCACCCATACCTGTAGATGTATATCACGTAACACACCTGTACATGGTAAGTATGCCAGGTAGGATTCTGAAAGTAGAGTTGTCATGTAATATTTAATCAGCATATGTATGATCACTGTGAGTTTTATGAAGTGAAAAAGCTGGGCATAGCACAGAGGCAATCAGCACACTTCACTTAACTCATGTACATGTTACTGACATAGCCTGCTAAATAAATAAATGGGATAAATAAATGAAACCAGCTCCATGACAAGAAACACAAACCAGGGAGAGCTAGATTTGAACATCCAATTACATGTGATCAATAGTTTAAACTGAGACTGAATATCTGCTTGGCTAGTGTCGACCCATTAAGTATGATACAGTTAAATGCTCTGATTGTAACATTGTAACTTTGTACATGTTTTCAGCCTTGGCCAGGTTGTCTGATGAAAAAGCTCATCCATTTGATGAAAGCATTCGTCGTGTAGAGAGAGGCTCACGGATTGTCACGGTTGTGCACAGTGACACGAAGCTGGTGTTACAGATGCCGCGCGGGAATCTGGAGACGATTCACCCGCGCGCTCTTGTGTTAGCTGCCGTGCGGACGGCTCTAGACAGGTGACATTCAGTGGTTGATATTTCTTGATGTGGTACCGCTGAAATAATGCCCAAGTGGCACCAAGCCATAATGACACATTCATTCATTACTTTTTGTACACACTAATTAACCTGTAAAAAGCAATTTTTTCCGGCTGCATGTATGATGAACAAGCTGTTTTTTGCAGAAATCATTACTTTGTTGTAATAAAAGCTGATCATGTAATGGATGAAACTCTTTTTGTTGATGTACTTGATGTTTCCTTCTCTTTAATGGCTTTGCGATGTTTTTTACAGGTTGGAATACCACACAGCATTTACGTTGATGAGAAATCACCGCATCAACCTCAATCTGATCTATGATCACAACCCACAAATGTTCCTAAAAAATGTTACAAAGTTTCTGCAACAAATTTCCAAAGTGACATATATCAACATTTTCCTCACAGAACTTCGGTAAGTTTCAGAAAGTTTCAAGTTGTCATTGTTTTTTTGTAAGGATAACTATTTGATTGTATATGTGTATGTTGGATTTTCAGTTGGCATCTACTTCCATGCTTGCCGGTTGCTTGATCACTTACATCCTCTCACGATGTAGTAACTGCTTTAAAGTAGGACATGCTTCTGCTGGCATATTGTGTTATATGAATATAACGCTTCCTCTTGGGCCGTACGTGAGATATTCATGAGTAAATGATTCAGGAACCTATCAGCAGTGTGGTCGCTGTAAGATCAAGTCCAGACATTGGGGGCTTTGTCTCTGGTCATGCATTGAAAAGTGTGTCTGTTACCTGCGGATGGTCAGGGTTTTTTTCCTTGGCTGTGACCAGTATCTCCCCAAATAAATAGATCATCAGGATGGTATTAAAACAAAATATTTACTCATCCTGCCACTTGCCTCACCAAATATAAACATCAGTATGTGCATTGATATGTGGATTTATCTATTTGATTGAGTAGACAAGAATAGTTCACTTATACATTATGCTGGGGGTGGGGCTGGGGGCGGGGGGAGGGGGCGGTGTTTGGGCAGAGTGTGATGTTCTGTGATGTACATTTAAGAGAGGAGGACAGTACAGTGACCATGTATAGAGCTGACTACAGCAGCCAATCCTGCCCTGGCCAGTCAACACGCCCAGATGACCAGCCCTCAAAAGTGGACACGGCCTGCGATGCCATTAGAGCTGCCTTAAAAGACCTGGATGAAAACAAGTGAGATCAGTAACATAGTGACCATGTAAAGCGATTAGAATTTCTTTATCGTGACCTATGCCTTGAATGAATGAAGTAACATTGAATGCTACGGGCTTTAATGCAAGTGTAACAAAGTACAAGTATGAACTTCTCTGCACTTTCAAGCGATATCAATGGCAGTAATGGAATACCATGAGAACTTCTAAATAGTACCTGTGCTTCCCATTAATGTATTAGATACATGTAGCCAGAAATGTGGGAGTGGCATTCTTCATGCAGTCAGGGATGTTCAGGATGATTGACCGGGCAGGGTGTCATGTTTGGTGGTTTTTGCCTTATTGACCGGGCAGGGTGTCATGTTTGGTGGTTTTTGCCTATCATCAGTGACGCGTTATATTATGGGATGGCATCCATTTGTCTTTCTGTCCGTATGTCCATACTTAATTTTGTCTGCATGCTGATGTCTGGCCTTAATTATGATCATACTGTTGTTGGAAGGAAATCAGAGATAAAATAACATACATATCTTGGCAGCCTTTGTAGTTGTTCCTGTTGCAGTCTTGAAATCCGGCATATAGACAGAGAAGCAGAAAAACTTCTCTGTTCAAAAAGTTTCAAAAAGTGTTTCTAAGAAGAAAACCCCATTATGTGTGTGCTAAGCTGGTTATAGCAGACAGCTATTAAGATGTTTTGAAAACAGATTTGTCTCTATTTGTAGATACATCATGTCCATCCTGACAACATATGTGAAGAAAAGCTCACCTGAGTTAGAAGAAGCCCTGAAACTAATCAGGGTTCTGAAAGGTGAGTGAAAAAGAAGATGAGTCCTTTGAGTGTGAGTCATTACATGATAGGAAATATTTCAACATATCCTGAACTGATCGTCAAATGTGTTTTTTTTTTTTTTTGGCCTAGAAAGTTATTGGTCTGGTTGGTGTTAAAAAGAATAAAAAGAAATGATTAAAGTTAGTTTAATGATCAAATTGTACATATAGTAGTAATATTCTCTGTGTTCTGTGGTGATGTACATTGTGTGCTGGTAGGAAATTCATTGTTGGTACAAACCTACCTCGCAAACTTGTTTGACCATGTTTAGATTATTTAGAAAATTAATATTTCCTAGCTTGCCCCTCGGGCACTGTGTTGGAATGTAGTGTCTTACTGGGGATGTCACAGGCAGTAAGACTGCTCTCTCTGCTCTGTAGGTCAGAAGCAGAAAGCTGAAGGTGTAAGCGCCGAGGAAGCCCTGAAGTACCTGCTGTTCCTGGTGGATGTTAATGAGCTGTACAATGTAGCTCTGGGGTCGTACGACTATGACCTGGTGCTCATGGTTGCTGAGAAGTCGCAGAAGGTAGTGACATCACTTAGGGCTTTATCAATATGGCTAACCAAATAAATCACTTCAGCAGTGCTGTAAGTCTCAGTGGCATCTGTGTACATCTATGATTGTTTAGACTTAACAGAATATATAATCTCCAAGTCAGATCACAGTTTCAGTTTGTTTCTGGGGCAGAATTCATGTCATTTGACCTAAAGTTTTGTCAACAAATAGCCCACAATTTACCCATGAGCTAAACTGGTGGGTATTACATTTTCAGGATCCTAAAGAATATTTGCCGTTTTTGGCCAATCTGAGACGTCTAGAAGAGAACTACCAGAGGTACACTATTGACAGACACCTGAAAAGATACAAGAAGGCTCTCCAGCATATTGCTAAATGTATGTATCTCTTGCTCACATGGTACATTAAGCAATCCTAAGATGTCATCTGTCTGTCTTTAAATATCACCAAACTTTCACATTGACACTTCATTTCCAAGAATGTTATTTCTGAAGACCAATGGCCTTTGATCTACATGTATATTAAAGTGAAAAACAGCACCTCTGCTGTCATCCACTAAGTTTATGTCCACAGAAAGACTACCATTCAAAGTCTCTTAAACAGGCAGTAAATATTTTTTTAGACTTTTTCCAACTCAGTTTTGGCAATGCTTCAGCGCGTCTCTATTATCGACAGCAAGATGACGTTGCATTTACTCTAGCTCTCTAGCATCAAAGTTATTTTCCATATTATTGTCAAAGCAGTAACCTATGGCAGACATAAGGTGTGAACTTGGGCGATGGAGGTCCAAGTGATAAATAGCTTTCTTCCACTGCATGAACTGTTGATACAGCATAAGCAGTATCATTCAGTCTTGGTTCAGATTGAAACCTCTGGAAGGGTTGTGCTGGTGATTTTAACCTCTATTAAATGTTTACAAAATTACAATGGGATTGATGTACAACTAGATTCATGCTTAATTCTGAAACAAATGGAAATATATCTAAGCACAGCTGCGGCAGATCTAGGCATTTGACTGTCCCTGAATTTTATGCTTCAGTTTTGTGGTGGTGACTTCTATGATGAGAGTAGTGCTGACCTAGTTATCGTGGATGGCAGAGAAAGCACCTTGGCTTGAACACAGCGTTTCAATAAGTTTACTGTATTTTATAAAATAAAACAGAAAAAATCATCCCTTGTATGCAATAAAGACCAATTAGTAAAATTTAAATTCTTCATTTCGCGTAAACTTATAGAAAGAAAACTATATGATAAGATTTGATTAATTTTAAGGATTGTCCTGTGAGATGCTGTCTTCTCATTCCCATCAACCTTCGGCATCCCTAATGAATTTTTCACTGACTTTGACATTTGTCATTTAGAAACTGCTGAGTAAACCGTAACATGAACGACAAAAAATGTAATTGTATAAATTGAACAGCGTGTCAAGAAGGCCTGGGGTCTATTGGGGAAATGATTGTGGTTTTCGCCGAGACGGTGTGCTGCTGTCTGACATAATTCGTGATATTGTCCAATATTGCACCGCTTGTAAATCAACTAATTTTACATGGTAAAATTACGTTGATGGTGATATCATTTGTGCTTCTTGGTGATGGGATGTGTGAGTCGTGGCACATTCACCACCTCTTACTGTTGATGGTGATATCATGCGTGCTTGTCGGTGACGAGATGTGTGAGTCGTGGCACATTCACCACCTCTTACTGTTGATTGTGATATTATGCGTGCCTGTCGGTGACGAGATGTGTGAGTCGTGGCACATTCACCACCTCTTACTGTTGATGGTGATATCATGCGTGCCTGTCAGTGAGGGGATGTGTGAGTTGTGGCACATTCACCACCTCTTACTGTTGATGGTGATATCATGTGTGCCTGTCGGTGACGGGATGTGTGAGTCGTGGCACATTCACCACCTCTTACTGTTGATGGTGATATCATGTGTGCCTGTCGGTGACGGGATGTGTGAGTCGTGGCACATTCACCACCTCTTACTGTTGATGGTGATATCATGCGTGCCTGTCGGTGACGGGATGTGTGAGTCGTGGCACATTCACCACCTCTTACTGTTGATGGTGATATCATGTGTGCCTGTCGGTGACGGGATGTGTGAGTCGTGGCACATTCACCACCTCTTACTGTTGATGGTGATATCATGTGTGCCTGTCGGTGACGGGATGTGTGAGTCGTGGCACATTCACCACCTCTTACTGTTGATGGTGATATCATGTGTGCCTGTCGGTGACGGGATGTGTGAGTTGTGGCACATTCACCAGCAGTGTTTATTCCACTTACACAGCCTAACTCTGTGTGCATTATGGAAATATTCTTGACTATAAGTGCATGACACCCACAATCTAACCATTGTCTTTCAGTCAAATAGTCTTTAGTACATGGATATGGTCAGTTTATGAGAGGGGTAATAGTAGTTCAGGTTTGTTCTCTGGCTGACTGTCACTGTGATAGTGCTGTGTAGCAGTGTGTGTTCGAATATAGCACTCGTTGTTTGGCTGCAACATTGAGTCAGGAAGTTTGTCAGGTGTGAGGGAAGAAGGTGGTTTTCTTTGGGACTCACATTTTCTTTGGTACACGTTTTCTTTGGCACTCACATTTCTTTGGGTACACAAGTTTCCTTTGGGCACTCACATTTTCTTTGGTACTCGCATTTTCTTTGGGTACACAAGTTTTCTTTGGGCACACATTTTTTTGGTACACATTTTCTTTGGGTATGCAAATTTTCTTTGGGCACACACATTTATCTTTGGTACACGTTTCCTTTGGGCATACACATTTTCTTTGGTACACGTTTTCTTTGGCACTCACATTTTCTTTGGGCATTCACGTTTTCCTGTGTAACCACAAACTAAACCAAGAAGCACAAGTAACCAGAGTGAGACATTAGTTGATTAGTTGATGTCCATTAATTGTTTTGCAAGGCCCTGATCAGTTCAATGAGTGCCTGAGTCTGGTGAGTGAACAGAAGCTGTACAGAGATGCCCTGCAGATCTTCCCCAGACAGTCCCAGCAATATAAGGTGAGCCTCTTTACCCCTGGCAGTCTGATGACAACATTGGGGTAATCAAGGGACAGGAGTTGGTGTGACAAATCAAGAGGATAATTCAGACATTGAAAAGCAGGAAAATCACACTTTGAAGATTTAGTGGTAGAACTATGAATCTGAGTAAATGCTGACTTGACACACAGGATGCATGTACCTTTACATTAAGCTGAATTGTGGAGACATGCTGTCATGATAGGACTGAATGGTGGAAACATGCTGTCATGATAGGTTATTTATTTATTTATTTGATTGGTGTTTTACGCCGTACTCAAGAATATTTCACTCACACAATGGCGGCCAGCATTATGGTGGGAGGAAACCGAGCAGAGCCCGGGGAAAACCCACGGCCATCCGCAGGTTGCTGGCAGACCTTCCCACGTACGACCGGAGAGGAAGCCAGCATAAGCTGAACTTGAACTCACAGCGACCACATTGGTGAGAGACTCCTGGGTCATTACGCTGCGCTAGCGCACTAACCAACTGAGCCACGGAGGCCCCCTGTCATGATAGGACTGAATAGTGGAAACATGCTGTCATGATAGGACTGAATGGTGGAAACATGCTGTCATGATAGGACTGAATGGTGGAACATGCCGTCATCAAAGTACTGAATAGTGGAAACATGCTGTCGTGGTAGGGCTGAATGGTGGAAACATGCTGTCATGGTAGGACTGAATAGTGGAAACATGCTGTCATGGTAGGACTGAATAGTGGAAACATGCTGTCATGATAGGACTGAATAGTGGAAACATGCTGTCATGGTAGGGCTGAATGGTGGAAACATGCTGTCGTGGTAGGGCTGGATGGTGGAAACATGCTGTCGTGGTAGGGCTAAATAGTGGAAACATGCCGTCTTGATAGGAGTAAAGTAAACTTAAAGCCCATGTTACACCTGAACCAACAAACCTGCCACTGCCAAATCAGAAAAGCCACAGTCCTTATATACCCTGTATTGAATATTTAATGTACTGATGATACTGACCCGTATCAGTATAATGGCTCGGGCGGGGCACCTTACTTGCATTTGGTAAGGTGTCTCGGTGAAGCAGCACTGGATAAGAGTGGTGGAAATCCATTCAGCAACAAGGAGGCATATTAATTACATGCACTGTAAGGATTCCTTTGTCGTCATATGACTGAAAAATTGTTAAGTATGACGTTAAACCATAAGCACTCACTCACTCACATTTCACGTATATAAACCTACCTTGTGGCAAGAATGTCTTCATAGAGTTCTAGTTTTGATTGTGATTTCAGACTATCGCAGATGTGTTTGGGGAACATCTGATGGAGAAAAAGAAGTATGAGGAGGCGGGACTTGTATTTATGAAGGCGGAGTCATGGCCCTCTGCACTCCAGGCCTTTGAGAAATGTCTTAATTGGAGGCAGGCCCTATGCATGGCAGCCATTTTGGATTACTCAGCAGAAAACCTTCATGACCTCTCACTCAGACTGGCCAGTATGTTTTCATGCGTAAAACATTTACTTCAAGCCTACTTGTTTAATACCATCGCATTTTAAGAATGACGTGTAGTGATATTCCAAAACGTCAGTCTTTGGTGTAAGCTGTTAATTTCACATTTCACACAAAACTATACAATCACCAATGTGTCTATTTTTATGGCCGTAAATTTAAAACTGTGGGTTTCTGACTTTCTCAGTGTCTACTCTTAATCTGTGTGATGATACGCTGCAAATTTAAGTCCAAAAATGCAGAAAAATGTCTTGACAAAAGGTTACATATTTTCCGATGTCTTTGGTTCAGACTGACTAAATGTGGCATATAAAGCGTGACACCTTTTAACCTGTATTTATAAACAGCGGCGCTGAAGGCAAAACAAGAGGCCAATGCTGCAGCCATCCTTTTCGAGCAGTATGTTGGGGTAAGATGGAATTTCTCTATATTTAAAGTCACATCTGTTAACCTATGTTATGGAAATTGTATGTATTTGAATGTATGTACGCATGTTTGCTGGATACACTATAAATAGGCTGCCTCTGAATTAACTCTTTTGTCATACAACACCTGCCATGATGTAACACAAGGCTAGTTTTGAGGCATGAAACTACAAGAAGTTTGGATATCAGCTATGTATTGAAGTAGGCTTATATATTATGTAGGTTAAATATGTCATGACAGTGACAAAGATTTTCCACATCGGCCATTGAAATGTGAAGAGATATTAAATAAAGTGAATGTTTTATAGTTGAGGAAAAGCATAGAATGTCTGTGCATATAGATATTTAATTATAAAATTTTTTGGCTTAAAAAAAATTATATAACTTTTATCCTGGATTTACCAGAAATTGCAGAGGGACCTCAAAGTGAGGTCATGTCCATATTAACCATTGGCAGTTTTCAGCCATTTTGTACTCCAGTGCAGTAAGTAGTATTGGCATTGTAAATTCTACACTTCAACGTTGCACTTTCTACTTGATATTTTCAGGCTGTCCATTGTTTTGGTACAAGTTACTGTGAATGGGAATTCCATATTGCATAGTTTACTTCCCTTAACGGAAGGTATCAGAGCAATTATCCAGTTCACATTTGGATGTACCAATGTGATGGGATTTAATCAGCCACATTGATTAACTTTAACAAGTCCACCTGTGTAATTTCTTGTAAGGTTAACTACTTTTGAATCATTGCAGTTTGCTTCTGTGCATTAAGATGTGGAGTACCAATGAAACGGATATTTAGGTTCCTAAAAAAAAACTGGCTGCCTTCAGAGTTGCAAATGTGGCTTATTGTCCCTGGTAAAGTGTTAAGGAGTCCTTTTCTCAGGTTTGCAGCTTACCTACCATTTGCTGTTGCATTCTTACTTCAGAACTGATTAATATATTGAGTTGTCATTGTTTGTTGCTCAGGATATTGAGGAAGCCATCACAGTTCTGATTGATGGTCAAATGTGGGAGGAAGCCTTAAGACAGGTGAGCCAAATTTCTGTAGTGATGGTCATGTGTGGATGTGGTATCTGAGGTGAGAGGTGTGATTGAAAGTTAGGTGTGGGAGGAAACCTTAAGACTGGTCAGCCAAATTTCTGTAGTGATGGTCATGTGTGGATGTGGTATCTGAGGTGAGAGGTGTGATTGAAAGTTAGGTGTGGGAGGAAACCTTAAGACCGGTCAGCCAAATTTCTGTAGTGATGGTCATGTGTGGATGTGGTATCTGAGGTGAGAGGTGTGATTGAAAGTTAGGTGTGGGAGGAAACCTTAAGACTGGTCAGCCAAATTTCTGTAGTGATGGTCATGTGTGGATGTGGTATCTGAGGTGAGAGGTGTGATTGAAAGTTAGGTGTGGGAGGAAACCTTAAGACTGGTGAGCCAAATTTCTGTAGTGATGGTCATGTGTGGATGTGGTATCTGAGGTGAGAGGTGTGATTGAAAGTTAGGTGTGGGAGGAAACCTTAAGACAGGTGAGCCAAATTTCTGTAGTGATGGTCATGTGTGGATGTGGTATCTGATATGCCGAGTGTGACTGAAGGTCAGGTGAGGGAGGAAACCTTAAGACAGGTGAGTGGATGTGGTACATGATGTGCCAGGTGTTATTGAAGGTCAGGTGAGGGAGGAAACCTTAAGACAGGTGAGTGGATGTGGTACGTGATGTGCCAGGTGTTATTGAAGGTCAGGTGAGGGAGGAAACCTTAAGACAGGTGAGCCAGATTTCTGTAGTGATGGTCATGTGTGGATGTGGTATCTGATATGCCGAGTGTAATTAAAAGTCAGGCGAGGGGGAAACCTTAAGACAGGTGAGTGGATGTGGTTCATGATGTGCCAGGTGTTATTGAAGGTCAGGTGAGGGAGGAAACCTTAAGACAGGTGAGTGGATGTGGTACGTGATGTGCCAGGTGTTATTGAAGGTCAGGTGAGGGAGGAAGCCATACGACAGGTGAGCCAGATTTCTGTAGTTATAGTCATGTGTGGATGTGGTATCTGATATGCCGAGTGTAATTAAAAGTCAGGTGAGGGGGAAACCTTAAGACAGGTGAGCCAGATTTCTGTAGTGATGGTCATGTGTGGATGTGGTACATGATGTGCCAGGTGTTATTGAAGGTCAGGTGAGGGAGGAAGCCATACGACAGGTGAGCCAGATTTCTGTAGTGATGGTCATGTGTGGATGTGGTATGTGATGTGCCAGGTGTGATTAAAGATCAGGTGTGAGAGGAAGCCTTGGGACAGGTGAGTGGATGTGATACCTGATGTGCCAGGTTTGATTAAAGTGTAGGTGAGGGAGGAAACCTTAAGACAGGTGAGTGGATGTGGTACGTGATGTGCCAGGTGTTATTGAAGGTCAGGTGAGGGAGGAAGCCATACGACAGGTGAGCCAGATTTCTGTAGTGATGGTCATGTGTGGATGTGGTATCTGATATGCCGAGTGTAATTAAAAGTCAGGTGAGGGGGAAACCTTAAGACAGGTGAGCCAGATTTCTGTAGTGATGGTCATGTGTGGATGTGGTACATGATGTGCCAGGTGTTATTGAAGGTCAGGTGAGGGAGGAAGCCATACGACAGGTGAGCCAGATTTCTGTAGTGATGGTCATGTGTGGATGTGGTACATGATGTGCCAGGTGTTATTGAAGGTCAGGTGAGGGAGGAAGCCATACGACAGGTGAGCCAGATTTCTGTAGTGATGGTCATGTGTGGATGTGGTATCTGATATGCCGAGTGTAATTAAAAGTCAGGTGAGGGGGAAACCTTAAGACAGGTGAGCCAGATTTCTGTAGTGATGGTCATGTGTGGATGTGGTACATGATGTGCCAGGTGTTATTGAAGGTCAGGTGAGGGAGGAAGCCATACGACAGGTGAGCCAGATTTCTGTAGTGATGGTCATGTGTGGATGTGGTATGTGATGTGCCAGGTGTGATTAAAGATCAGGTGTGAGAGGAAGCCTTGGGACAGGTGAGTGGATGTGATACCTGATGTGCCAGGTTTGATTAAAGTGTAGGTGAGGGAGGAACCTTAAGACAGGTGAGTGGATGTGGTACGTGATGTGCCAGGTGTGATTGAAGGTCAGGTGAGGGAGGAAGCCATACGACAGGTGAGCCAGATTTCTGTAGTGATGGTCATGTGTGGATGTGGTATCTGATATGCCGAGTGTGATTAAAGGTCAGGTGAAGGAGGAAACCGTAGGACGGGTGAGCCAGGTTTCTGTAGTGATGGTCATGTGTGGATGTGGTACGTGATGAGCCAGGTGTGATTAAAGATCAGGTGTGAGAGGAAGCCTTAAGACAGGTGAACGGATGTGGTACGTGATGTGCCAGGTGTGATTAAAGTGTAGGTGAGGGAGGAAACCTGAGACAGGTGAGTGGATGTGGTACTTGGTTTGCCAGGTGTAATTGAAAGTCAGGTAAGGGAGGAAGCATTAAGACAGGTGAGTAATGCATATGTTGGAATGTAAAAGAGGTCAGATGGGCAGATATACAGACAGATTTTCAGGTAAATCAGATGAAGTGTATAGTTCGCCAGTGCACAGATCTAGCATGTACCTTAAACTATCCAATATAAAGGTTACATGTTGACAGCAATGCCATCCTGCAGAGGTGCACTCAACGTATCTTTGTTTATTTGGACAGATGTACAAATATAAACGAACAGACTTTATAGACACCACCCTGAAGCCTTCACTATGTGAGAGACACAACCAGCAGGTGGCAACACTTGACGGTCTGAGAACGGAGTTTGAGCGGCACAGATCCCGTCTAAATGTGGTCCGAGAGAAGAAGGAGAGATCACAGATTGAATATATGGGTGAGACTACTGAGGGACTGCTGCAGATTTCTGAGCAGTGGGGTTTATTTGTTTGATTGATATGATATGTTAAAGAATGTGTCTTTGACATTTTTTCATGATCTGTGTATTTTTAAATCTCTTCAGATCTATGAAATGCTGGTTGCTGTCACATAAGTGAAGTATTCTTAAGCACAACATAAAACACCAATCAAATCAAAGTAAATCAGTCAGATGTAGGAAAGATCACACGGGATTTGTGTTCAGAGGAGTTCCTTAGTTAGGATAGATAGTTTGTGCTACATTGTGCAATACAATATGTACGTGTACATAGTATAGATCACTGATGCTGAGTGTTGGGTGAAACCTCCAATATATTGTCTTGAACCAGTGTCTTCAGAGTCAGGAAGCCAACTTTCAGGTCAAGTGTCTTTGCTGTATTGCAGAGCTGCAATTCCAGTTGCAATCCCTTTTTGCTGCTGAAGCTATTTTTAAGTGACTGCCAGTGACATTGGTGGTAAATGTACTTTGTAAATGACAGCCAGTGACATTGGTGGTAAACGTACTTTGCAAATGAGATCCAGTGACATTGGTGATACTTTCTAAATAACAGCCAGTGACATTGGTGGTACATGTACTTTGTAAATAACAGCCAGTGACATTTGTGGTACTTTCTAAATGACAGCCAGTGATATTGGTGGTACATGTACTTTCTAAATGACAGCCAGTGTCATTGGTGGTACATTTACTTTGTAAATAACAGCCAGTGACATTGGTGGTACATGTACTTTGTAAATAACAGCCAGTGACATTTGTGGTACATGTACTTTCTAAATGACAGCCATTTACATTGGTGGTACATGTACTTTCCAAATGACAGCCAGTGACATTGGTGGCACATGTACTTTCTAAATGAAGCCAGTGGCATTGGTGGTACATGTACTTTCTAAATGACAGCCATTGGCATTGGTGGTACATGTACTTTGTAAATAACAGCCATTGACATTGGTGGTACATGTACTTTGTAAATAACAGCCAGTGACATTTGTGGTACATATACTTTGTAAATAACAGCCATTGGCATTGGTGGTACATGTACTTTGTAAATAACAGCCAGTGACATTTGTGGTACATGTACTTTCTAAATGACAGCCAGTGACATTTGTGGCACATGTACTTTGTAAATAACAGCCAGTGACATTGGTGGTACATGTACTTTCTAAATGAAGCCAGTGACATTGGTGGTACATATACTTTGTAAATAACAGCCAGTGACATTTGTGGTACATGTACTTTGTAAATAACAGCCAGTGACATTTGTGGTACATATACTTTGTAAATAACAGCCAGTGACATTTGTGGTACATGTACTTTGTAAATAACAGCCAGTGACATTTGTGGTACATGTACTTTCTAAATGACAGCCATTTACATTGGTGGTACATGTACTTTCCAAATGACAGCCAGTGACATTGGTGGCACATGTACTTTCTAAATGACAGCCAGTGACATTGGTGGCACATGTACTTTCTAAATGACAGCCATTGACATTGGTGGCACATGTACTTTCTAAATGACAGCCAGTGTCATTGGTGGTACATTTACTTAGTAAATAACAGCCAGTGACATTTGTGATACTTTCTAAATGACAGCCAGTGACATTTGTGATACTTTCTAAATGACAGCCAGTGACATTTGTGATATTTTCTAAATGACAGCCAGTGACATTTGTGATACTTTCTAAATGACAGCCAGTGACGTTGGTAATACTTTCTAAATGACAGCCAGTGACATTGGTGATACTTTCTAAATGACAGCCAGTGACGTTGGTAATACTTTCTAAATGACAGTCAGTGGCAGTAGTGGAGCTTTTTAAAGGACTGCCAATGGCATTAGTGGCACCTTCTAAATGTCAGCCAGGTGGTACATGTAATTAGTAAATGACAGCTAATGACATTAGTGATATGTGTACTTTCTGAATAACAGCCACTGACAGTAGTGTAACTTTTTAAACAGCTAGCAGTGACATTGGCAGAACTTTGTAAATGACAACCAGAGATATAGGTGGAACCTTCTACAGGACATCAAGTGACATTGGCGGATCCCTGTTTCCCATGATACCTGCTGATTGTTACAGAGGGCGAGGGCCATGCTGATGCTGACTTGTTTTCTGACGCCAGCAGTGCTGCAGGAGAGAGTGTCCAGTCCTCGAGATTGACCACTGATAGCCAGCGGTCAACCGTCATGAGTCGCTCAACCGGGTGAGTTTTTACTGTATCAAAAACATCAACTTACACATGTACATACAAATTATTCAAGCTTACCCTATGGTACATTTTGGTTATTTTGTCATATCTTATCATTACAATAATGTCTCAAACTCTGGTTGTAGCCAACTTTCAGCGTGAACAGGTGGGAAATTATTGATTAGACTATGTAACCTCAGTGTATGTCTGCGTATGTCAGGCTCTGGGATCACTGAGTGACCTTAGACTTTCATTATTTCAAATCACTTCAAAATATTGCTTGACAGTGTAAATTCTGCGTAAGTTATTGTATAACAAATTTTAGCTGAAATTACGAAAAGGAACATACCAAATTTAATGATTGACATTTTGACTTAAGTCTGAGATGTCTTCGAATGTGATACTGGGCCCAGATGTCAGTAATTCAGTCTCTGGTTTAGTAGTCTACTGTGACTTGCTGTAGACCCCAATCCATTGTACATCTGGAGAGGTGAGGTGGTTTTGTCCTTCATCAGTTCCTTTGACAAATAAGTTACCTGAAGAACATGGTCATGTATGTCAAGTATTCTTGAGAGCCAAATAAAACAGCCAGTAAACAAGTAAATGAAGTCTCAAGCCTGTTTCCTTTATTGCTGGCAGCAGATTTCAAGAATATTCATGTTGGGAAAGATTGTGCTCATGGCAAAACAGTTAATGAAGCATTGTAATGTTAGAATTTTAAATAAAGGAAAAGAAAACATTTCAGTGTAAGCATCAGTAAGAGGACCATGAAAAGCTCTATCTCGGTATATCTTCACTTATAGATTACGTTTTTTTTTTTTTTTGCAATAAAGTCTGTCAAATATGTGAGTTGTATAGTGTGCTTTTTGGTTGTGTATGGTCCCAGTGACATCTGACAGCTTTTTCTGACTCTTTATGTTGAGGTCTGAATAAGGTTTTCATGAGGCAGTATACACAGGTTTTGTTTGCCTTTGTGAGAAAAAGAGTCTGATTATGCTGAGTACCTGATTCAGGACCATTGAAGTGATTAGGTGATGTCAGTGATGTCATACTGTGCATTATCAGTATGGCCCAGAAAATGCCCAACTTACAATTTATACATTTCACTGCATTTAATTCAGTGAAATTATCTAAAAAAATTAACTGAAGGTTTTTTCATGTACAGTTTTTAATGGCTTTGTGGGGATGATTACTTCATTTTGATGTTCTCCTTCCCATTATTACTGTATTGAAATCTTTAATATTTAAACCTAAAGGATAGTTTTAAAAACAGTAGCAAATCCCGGTTGTGATACAACCATATGGTGTACATGAAAGGCGCACATGAGAGCTATGTGCTTAGCAAAACTTTATTTGTGGCACTTACCTTAAGCACATGACTCTCATCTGCAGTGAACTTTTCTGTAAGTTTTTGCCCTAGGTGGAAATGTGCCAAATTTTTAACGTGTTTGATAATTTCTTTTTTTTATGTACGAAGCGTTGCCGTTAGCGAATGAAAGCTATCTCCTTTCAAGTAATTGCCAGTGCAAATGTGTTTGCGGGTCACATGCTCTGCAAGATGGCAGTTCATAGTAACATGATAACAGCAGACAGCTGACCAAAGCGGACATCTGCATATTATTAATATAGAAATGCAAACATTTGACCAAACTTCCAGATCATGTGACCTGGAAACGCATGTGCCTTGGCGGTTACTTGAAAGGAGATAGCTTTGGTTTGCCACACACAGTAAGACATCGTGCATGAATGAAAGAAATTATCAAACATGTTTGATATTTGACGTATCTCCTCAAAAGGCAAAAACTTACAGACAAGAGTTACGTGCTTAAGGCAAGTGTGAAGAATGAATTTTTCCTACACGCGTGGGTCTCGTGTGCACCAGGGCTTGACAGTAGATAATGCTGTATGTCAGTTTTGACTTTTGTTCCTTTCGTGTTTGGATTTCAGACGGTCTTCTCGTAATAGACGGAAGCTAGAAAGAAAAAAGTGGAGTTTGAAGGAAGGCAGTCAGCATGAAGATTTAGCCCTGCTAGAAGCTCTGTCTAATATTGTCACACTAGTGAAGAACCTAAGAGGTAAATATGGAGGCAGTTGGTATTTATCTATTTGTTTATTTGATTCATGTTTAAAGCTGCACTCAAAAATGTTTATCCCAGGCTTGGACGAAAGGGAAAGAGATGGATGGTAATTGCTGTCTGGATAAAATTTTGTGCTCTTGTTCACTTTGTGCAATCTCAGGTCAAGTTCAAAAATCTGATTTATCTGCACATAAGTTTTGCGTGTTAAAACGATTCCCTTGATTCTTATTGGTCATTGGTTTCCATCTCAATACCTGTTTCTGTCTCAATACCTGTTTCCATCTCAATACCTGTCTCTGCCTCAATACCTGTTTCTGTCTCAATACCTGTTTCTGTCTCAATACCTGTCTCTGTCTCAATACCTGTTTCTGTCTCAATACCTGTCTCTGTCTCAATACCTGTTTCCATCTCAATACCTGTTTCTGTCTCAATACCTGTTTCCATCTCAATACCTGTTTCCATCTCAATACCTATTTCTGTCTCAATACCTGTTTCTGTCTCAATACCTGCTTCTGTCTCAATACCTGTTTCTGTCTCACTACCGGTTTCTGTCTCAATACCTGTTCCTGTTTCTGTCTCAATACCTGTTTCTGTCTCAATACCTGTTTCTGTCTCAATACCTGTCTCTGTCTCAATACCTGCTTCTGTCTCAATATCTGTTTCTGTCTCAATACCTGTCTTCTGTCTCAATATCTGTTTCTGTCTCACTACCGGTTTCTGTCTCACTACCGGTTTCTGTCTCAATATCTGTTTCTGTCTCACTACCGGTTTCTGTCTCAATACCTGTTCCTGTTTCTGTCTCAATACCTGTCTCTGTCTCAATACCTGTTTCTGTCTCAATACCTGTCTCTGTCTCAATACCTGTTTCTGTCTCAGTACCTGTCTCTGTCTCAGTACCTGTTTCTGTCTCAATACCTGTTTCTGTCTCAGTACCTGTCTCTGTCTCAATACCTGCTTCTGTCTCAATATCTGTTTCTGACTCACTACCGGTTTCTGTCTCAATATCTGTTTCTGTCTCAGTACCTGTTTCTGTCTCACTAACGGTTTCTGTCTCACTACCGGTTTCTGTCTCAGTACCTGTTTCAAACATTGTCTGATAGTGATAAATACTGTGAAGTACTTAATTTTCATGTGGAACTAATTTTCGTGGATTTCACGGTTAATAATTTACTGCGAAAAATGATTCCAGGGAAAAAAATATCCAATATTAAGTGATATACTACAGGTAGTAGTAATAATGAGATCTTTGCCTGGCTGTCGGGAGTTGTGCTAAGAAAGACCGAACAGCCAGCTAAATTTTTTAACAGCAGGGAAGAGAAATTATGGTTTAAATATATACAAACTCTGGTGCTAAGGCTTGGTGGGTATAAAACAAAGTGGAGTTCATGCGTCTTTAGTTTGGTCAATCTTTGCTATGCCCGTAAAGTGAAAGAAAAGTAGATACCAGCACGTGCTGGCTTCTAATGAATGTCGCTCTGATACACGCTATCCCAATGACTGTGTCTCTCCTGTGGTCCAATGAGTGAGCTTCTAACAAACTGTGAAGTGTGTACAACAACACAATGGCTGTTTGACAGCTACGGCAATGTTTGCGGTTTCTGACCTGCTACAGAGGACGATTAAAATTCAGAACTTACCGTAATGCTTGATAAAGAATGAGTGACTGGCGCCAATAATGGTGAATTCATATGTTTTGCCTTGTACTGCTCAAAAGGTGACAGGTCACTTTGCCAGGCGTTTAAAAGTACTCATCAATGATTTGAAAAGAAGTAACACATGTTTAAGTACTGCTCACCCTAGGTGCAAAAGTAATCTTCTTACGTAGTGATTATCCATCCCCCATTGTTTTAATCTCTGATCCAAATCATGAGGATTAGTGACACCACAGGAAACAAAGGAGGATTAAAGACACCCATAATGATACCTGTTTGATGTGCTTGAATAATTTCGGCCATATTATATCTTGGAAACTTTTAAGATTTTAAAATTTGTTTTTCATTTTTCTCTTAAATACATGAAAATTAATTCCCGTGAACATATTTTTGGAGAAAATCTGCGAAAATAAATTCCAGCAAATAATAAGTACTTTACAGTAATATTCAGAGACAGATCCATTTTTTGACCCTTGTGATCATGTTCAAATACCAGCTTGACCCATGCATAACTTTTGCATATTTAGCGATTAATATAAGTTTTCAAAATTAGGTTGATCATTGGTGAGAGTGGCGAAAACTGGGAGGAACCAGGGGAACTCCTCCACTTTGGAGGTTCACACCAAATCTGCGACCAAACAATGCCCATTTTAGGGTCTGAGAATAGTCAGTCTAATATCACAGTGATGGGGATCTCCTTGGGTGGAGTTATTACTGCCCTCGACAAGGCCTTGGCAGCTAGTACATGTGGACTGTAATGCCAGAAAAGTGAGAAAATCAACAGTTGAAAAAAGGATTAGCATCAAACTTCATGTTCTTCTGTAGCCAAATTAACATAATTTTTTGATGTTCTTTTTTTGACAATGGTACATTATCACATGTGCACATGTGTATACATGAACAGTCATTCAGGAATTGAAATCAGAGGGAGATAAGTTATTGACTGATCTCTTTTTCTATTGATCTTTACTTATGTCCTAGTGTCGTAGTTTGACATTATATTCAGTCACATAATTTTCTCATAAATTTTCTATCTGTGCATGTCTTGACGTCAAATTACTGTTTTGTATTATGATATCATGCTACAGCATTTGCAGCATGACAAAAATATAAATTGTTAAGTTAGATGGATATCAGCTGTTCTCTGACTATGGTAATTTCTGCAGATGTTGTTTTAGGAGTTTGAGGAAATATTTGTGAAAATACAATCAGCTGTCCTGATTGAAGCTTTTAATGATTGAAAGTGTATTGCAAAAGGTATGACTTTGAAAATGGTACTTGTGGCTGCCTCACTTGGACCTCAGCACTGAGAGGTTAGAGCATGGAAACAGGACAGGTTGGCTCGGTGTCAGTATAATGTGACTGGGTGGGGTGTCTGTCATGTCTGCTGTCCATACATGTATAGGGGAATCTACATTCAGAAGCTATGCTGACATTGGTAGTATAATTCTCTCATTGCAGAGGAGATAACCCCACTTCTGAAGATGTTGGTTCAATTCTGGCAAGAGGATGAGGCTCGAGAATTACAGCACAAATATGAAGATTTTTTAAAGGTCATTGAGAAGTCAATCCCTGAAATCTGGATCCAAGAGGAAGAATCGGATAAAAATGCTGTAAGCCCTGGGGCAGTTCACACAATGGTTTATGATTTCATGGGTAATGGTTGGGGTGATACCAGGATGCGGTGCGAGAGTGGCAATACGATAGATTACACAATACCGTAGGACAAGTCTCCTGTATACAGGGATTGGCCTAAACATGTCAACAGACTATAAAAGTTTAATCTATGTTGTCTAATCTACTAAGCCAGATGCAGCTCTGGTACAGATAGGGTCCGTTTTCATGAAGCTCACTTAGTTAAATAAGCCCTTAGCAGCTACCATGACAACATATGTCGTAGAGATATAGAGTGCACTTAGCTAAGGGCTACTGAACACTGAAAAAAAGAAAGAAATAAAACCCAAACCCATGTGAACCTGAGTTGTATCAGAGTAAATTTATAACTTCATTAGTTATTTAAACTATGAAGTTTCTCTGTTTTTTTTGATTTTACTATCTGGATCGTATCCTCTGTGACCTTGGGGTGGTGTTACTTTAGAAGTGGGGGCATGTTTGTAGGACTACTTATATACTTGGTAGTTCAGCATACTCGACTTATAGTGAAAGAGTGGTCACCTCTAAGGACTGCAAAATATTTCCAAACCACCAATTTATACTGAGCCCTGGTTGGAATTTCATAGTTAGATCTGTTAGGAAAGTTTTCCACGTCTTCGTTTGAGGTAATGTTCTTTGTTTACGTGGAAGTTAAGCAATACAGATCGCTTGATTGGCCAAGATTCTGGTGCAGATTGTTTGATTGGCTGCGATGCTGACTGATAGCCAAACACATCTTGCTGCTCATGGCCTTACATTTTTCAGATGAAAGCTCTGTGGTGACTAATGCTGAGTGTGGTATTTATGGTAGTCACATGCAGGTAAACTATAAAGTCTGCATAAAGCTGGGCTTTGGCCTGAGGGTTCATGAAATTAACATGAAATAAACCAAAGAAATCCGATGAAGATTTGGTAATGTCTCTCTCTCTGTTGGTCAGCAAAAATATTAAAAATGAATTCACATTTGTGTATTAAGCAGGGTCATTTTGTTTTGTCTCCTCTTGAAATTTATTTGATTGGTGTTTTATGCCGTACTCAAGAATATTTCACTTATACGACGACGGCCAGAATTATGGTGGGAGGAAACTGGGCAGAGCCTGGGGGAAACCCATGACCACCTGCAGGTTGCTGACAGACCTCCCCACTTACTCTTGTCTTGAAAAGCAAGCCCTTTATTAAAAGGTGGTCATTTTCAGATAATAGATTGTGGTCATCATGACAGATCTTTGATCTTCTTTCTCACACCTCTTGGCTCTGGTGAAGACTACAGTGCTGCCATAAGTGCGGACTTGACCTCTAATGTATCTACATATACTTGTTCTAAACCACACGTATGCTTGGCCACTTAGGATGGTCAGAGCAGAAAAGTTATGCTCCATCCAGCTTTATGCTAATAGGAATATCACTGTTTATGTGGGAAAAAAATCTTGAGAAGAGTGTTCAGATGATGTAAAAGTACTCCAGTTGAGTGTAGTCATTTTTATAGGTGTTAAAGGAATAAACAGAAGACTGACAGTAAAAGAATTACATAAAGTACTCTGGTATGTAGATTTTAATGGTCTTTTGTGTGAAACCATCTGTAGTTCTTAGACTTTTTGTACACTTTACAGCCCATTTCCCACAGGTATGCCACATTGTTCAATGTATACTTATATTTTTTAGTTGTAATGAACAGCTCCTAGTGAAATTCTAGCCTTTGAACCACTGCGCTTCATTTTGGAAACGTTTTCGCTGCTAAGATGCAGCCTTAATTTTTGACATATTTCTTAATATTAGTGGCAAATATTTGTTTCAAAGACATGATGTTGAAAAAGGAAAGTGCAGGTAAAACTCTGCTCATCTTTATGCTGTATGTAAACCAAGTATTGAGATAGTGTATCTTTTTTGGAAAAACTTCATGTACATATGAATATAATAATAATATATTAATAGTTGCCACAATGTTACCATCTAGAGTAGCTAACAGAAGCATGTAGCAGTGTTTCTTGATTATCCCTGAATTTCATAAAAAATATCCCCCACTATGGCAGACTGAGTTTTGTTAGATAGTATCGGGAAGTATTTGTTATTGTAACATTGCATTGTTTTGATTTGCCATGGTAGGTCATTGGACCAGAAGCCACTGCTAATAAGATAGCTGAAGCCATGAGGTCAGGGCGTCAACTGAAGTGCACAAGCGAAGAAGGTGAGATAATGCTTGACCAACCTCAGTTGTTTTTGTTGTGAAGCTACTGCAAGGGTCTTTCCTTCTTGTGCAGAAGGTATCTTTAGCAGTTTCCAGCTGTTCAAGAGTTTGCACAATCACTTGAGGTCCATGAGAGAACACTACATAATCTAATAATGCTGCTTGTGGCCATCATGGATTTCCTGTCTGTCACACCAGTTTTTGTGTTTTCAACCAATCAAGTTCCTCGTTACAGTGGCTTGAGGTCAGGTAAAGATGGTGTACATAACCCAGTATAGCTTCTGTTGGCCATTGACTCAGCTGTGGCTTTTATTCAAGAAGTAACCTACATGTGCAGATGATCGTGGATTTCCTATGGGCTACGCCCAGCTTTTCCCCACTATAATACTGGCTGCCCCCGTACATGTATGTGTAAAATATTGGCGTAAAACAAGTAAATAATTAAATTCAGTTGACTCCGTCAGGTACTTAGTGAAGGGTATTGGTTTCCTCTAAATATAACTGCCTGTTTTTCATCACCAACAGATCAGTTTGGGGATTACTTCATCACCTTTGATGTCATTTGATTTAAGTCATTTTTGTGGATACCAGCTTTTCTATGTTTCAGATTTGCTGGTGAAAACTCGTCCTGTGTTTTCTACGGACAGTAAATGGAAGCTTGGAATACTGGAGACGTGATCCTATTTATTGAAGTATGATGTCTTTGATTCATGTATCGTATTTATCTATACATCTGTTAAGTATCATTACATTTGCTGTCCCATTCCGAAATAAATAAAAATTTCCTCATACTAGATCTTATGTTATTTTTTATCTTGTTGTAGCATCTTAAAATGCTGTTCAAACACAGAACATTCTGAAAACAAATAAATCTTGTGAAAGTGAATAATACCTCAGGCATTCAGTAAATATGACTCAATATCCTTGGCAATCTCTGGATGAGAGTGTCTGATATTACCTTCATCTGTGACTCTGACAGTACCCAGGACATTCAGTGGACGTGACTTTGACAATACCAAGGACATTCAGTGGACGTGACTCTGTGACAATGCAAATGACATTCAGTTAATGTGACTTTCTGACAATACTTAGTACATTCAGTAGATGTGACTCTATGACAATACCCAGGACATTTGGTGAATGTGACTCTCTGGGAATATCGGTACCAAGGACATTCAGTGGATGTGGACATGATAGTGACAATACCCTGGACATTCAGTGGACGTGGCTGTGTGACAATACCCAGGACATTCAATGGATATACCTCTGTTACAATACCCGGGACATTCAGTGGACATGACTGTGACAATACCAGGGAGATTCAGTGGATGTGACTCTGTGACAATAACCGGGACATTCAGTGGACATGACTCTGTGACAATAACCGGGACATTCAGTGGACATGAGTCTGTGACAATACCTAGGACATTCAGTGGACATGATAGTGACAATACCCTGGACATTCAGTGGACGTGGCTGTGTGACAATACCCAGGACATTCAATGGATATACCTCTGTTACAATACCCGGGACATTCAGTGGACATGACTGTGACAATACCAGGGAGATTCAATGGATGTGACTCTGTGACAATACCCGGGACATTCAGTGGACATGACTCTGTGACAATACCCGGGACATTCAGTGGACATGAGTCTGTGACAATACCTAGGACATTCAGTGGACATGATAGTGACAATACCCTGGACATTCAGTGGACGTGGCTGTGTGACAATACCCAGGACATTCAATGGATATACCTCTGTTACAATACCTGGGACATTCAGTGGACATGACTGTGACAATACCAGGGAGATTCAGTGGATGTGACTCTGTGACAATACCCGGGACATTCAATGGACATGACTCTGTGACAATACCCAGGACATTCAGTGGACATGACTGTGACAATACCCAGGACATTCAGTGGACATGGCTCTGTGACAATACCCTGGACATGCAGTGGACATGGCTCTGTGACAACACCCAGGAGATTCAGTGGACATGACTGTCACAATACCCAGGACTTTCAGTGGACGTGGTTCTGTGACAATACCCAGGACATTCAGTGGATGTGACAATACCCAGGAGATTGAGTGGACATGACTCTGTCACAATACCCAGAACTTTCAGTGGACGTGGTTCTGTGACAATACCCAGGACATTCAGTGGATGTGACAACACACAGTAGATTCAGTGGACATGACTCTGTCACAATGCCCAGGACTTTCAGTGGACGTGACAGTGACAATACCCAGGACATCTAGTGGGTGTGACAACACCCAGGATATTCAGTGGATGTGATTCAGTGACAATACTCAGAACATTCAGTGGATGTGACTCTGTGACAGCACCCAGGATATTCAGTGGATGTGACAGTACCCAGGGCATACAGTGGATGCAATTCTGACCATACACATGCAGGGCATTCAGTGGATGTGACTCTCTGACAGTTTCCTGGTGCATTCAGTGGATGTGACTCTCTGACAGAGCACTTAGTGGATGTGACTCTCTGACAATACACAGCATTCAGTGGATGTGACTCTGACATTACAGGAAGTTGATTACACAAACAAGTAACTCATGCGATAACCCAGATCTAATTCAAATTAAAGCTTCTTTCAAATAATCACTTGTACTGTGCACATGTTTATTTTGTCGTTACGTAAATAAAGAACTACGAATAACACCCCTGGCTGGAGGAAACCAGGGTGATATCTAAGAAGACAAACATATAAAGCGTTTTCTTGTAAACTGTTTATTTGCTTGCGTCTTACCATAGAACCAAAACAGTATTTTTCGAGTATCTGGACACAAAAAGAAATTTTTTTTACTAGGAATGGTGACAAGCGATTGGCGTGGAGGTTTGCGCAGTAACTTGTCTTCCACCTGATGGTATGTGTCTTTGGTTTAAACTGACCGCCATCGTCTATAAAGAGAATGATTCATGAGTATGGCGTTTTTAAACAACAAAGACAAATAAGCGTTAATGTACAAATGGCCCAGACGGGAGCGGGTCCTTGGTTCGTCGTGAAAATACTTGTCTTTCAATAGCTGCCGGTAGGTCTATAGGCCACATGGTCAGTTTTGCCTGTATGGACTTAGGTACATTTCTCGGCCTACCTGTTGGTTCAACCCCAATTTCAGACAGGAAATTCCACATCTGTAATTAATTCTTGAGCCGGTCTATGATGGTGCGATTGCGTGGTCCTTCATGTTGTCTTAGGCTAATAGGTCTATGAAATTCACGCGTGGAACACAGGTAGGCTGTGATTGACCATGCCACATATTGGTCGGAAATGTAGACCCACCGTAACGTCATTTGAAAAAGTTTGCCTACCAGTAACCGTATAAAGCCCACTGTACAAGTTTATCAATTGTCGGGTTATATGGGATAGGGTGTTCTCAACGATTTTGTAAGAATTGTTTAAACACGTGTTATCTATACGACGGTTGTGCCGGGACACTTCAAAATGAAAAATAAAAAAAATCATAGTTGCCCTCTTTTCTAAGGGAGGTAATTATTCTATTGAGGTGGTAATGAATATTCAGTGCTGATGTACCACATGATACTCCCTTCCGGCTGTCGTAATCTGTAAGATGCGGGAAAAATGAATGGTGATATGGGTTAAGGAAAGTTATTTTCACTTAAAAAAAGCACACTAGAGGTATGTTTAAACTACTCAGTTATTTGTGCGTTAAGGAATGTTAACTGATGTGCAATAGCTGGCCAAGCTCACATTCTTTGTTATTTGGTCTCTTACAACAACGACACCATATTAAAAGGCGTAATGTCTTGACATAAACGAGTGGTATGGTCAAATGTTCACCGTCTTGTATACAACAATAAGTCCAAGTAATCATCGTTAAAATTGATTCTGGCGCTCCTATTTAATTCATATATTCTTTGTTAAATGGTCTATTACATTTGCATTTTCCGCTTGCTTTCCGACAATGAGAGCTGCTCAGCATTGCTTAAAAGAGAAAGATATTTATAGACTAGGCCGAGTTCGTTTCCACTTCCACAGAAAATTATCGATGAAGGCTGTTAACATTAATTATATTATATATATATATATATATATATATATATATTGGTTTTACGCCGTATTCAAGAATTTTTCGCTTCTACGACGGTGGCCAGCGATAGGCGGAAGGGAACCCACGATCATCCGCAAGTTGTTGAGAGACCTTCCCAGGCTAACAACTCTGCCACGGAGACCCCAACATTTATTATAAAGCCTTAAAATGTTTTGGCACATTGAAAGGTCACCGGAAATAAATTCTCACAACAATGGAAAAAAAAAACCCAAAACAATTGATGTAACTTACTAGAAGAAGTTTATCCTCGTTACAGAAAAGACATGGCTGTTCTGCAGTTCTTGTTTGTACTTCTCATGGGACACATCATGTGTACAAGAGTCTTCGCCTCACTGGGCAATGGTAAGTACCGTAGAGCATGCAACATGCATCTGCCTTAACATCTTTAAATGTGGCCAGTTAGCGAGAGCTTGTTTTGACCTGATAGGTGGAGGGCCTGCGAGTCGTGTTGTGTGCCAGAGGCTTAGTTGTCCGAGTCAGCGAGATCCTTGTATATGTAGTGATTATCTGGGATATGACGGCATAGAACTCTCCCAGCTTACTGTGTGTTCACTTTATACGCCTAAGGTTATTGTCGATTTTCCACTCTTTTTTTTAATGAAAACAAAAATAGAAAATTTTGAAGAAATACTATTAATATTTTTTAAAGATCATTATATCTCTATAAGCTATCATTCACAAGTAAAGTTGGTCTTTACCGGAATAGGAAATGAAACTGATGACCTCTTGATATACTTTGCGACGGAAAATAGGTTGAAAGGAGGCGTTAGAACTGAAGCAAACAAGGAGATCAACATTTTCTTTGAAAGTTTTAAGACACTGTCTTAAATTTATATGGGGGGCCTCCGTGGCTCAGTCGGTTAAAGCGCTAGCGCAGCGTAATGACCCAGGAGTCTCTCACCAATGCGGTCGCTGTGAGCTCATGCTGGCTTCCTCTCCGGCCGTACGTGAGAAGGTCTGGTAGCAACCTGCGGATGGTCGTGGGTTTCCACCCACCATAATGCTGGCCGCCGTCGTATAAGTGAAATATTCTTGAGTACGGCGTAAAACACCAATCAAAAAAAAAAAAAAAAATTTATATGTAAAAATTGTTAACAAACTTGTTTTACTTATATGTTAAAGCAACATTATATTTTTGTGAAAACTGAAACAATCTTAACAAGAAAGTGAAATTCTTTGAGGGACAATCTGTGGATTGATTAAATAAATATTTGCACTGAAAATAAAACTGTGAGATATGGAAAAACTGAAAAATTGTGTTGACTTGATTTGAAAATGGTATCTGAAGCATATGCCTGAGTAATATTTATATACCTTTCATTTGGGCAAAATTTTATTTGTCACCAATTCTACTGTCTCTTGGGTTATGCAGAATGAAAATGTTACTGATTATTCCCTAGTGGTTACCCGGAGAAGACTACAAGTTTTGATTAGTTTACCCCTCGTCTATCAGTCCGCGATATTTTATATTATATTGAATTGAAACGTTGTATGTGGCTTTCCCATAACAAGTTATGGATAATGGGGGCATGTATTGCTAGAGCAATACCTCCGGAATACTTGTTATTTGTTGTAGATTCTCAAAAGTATGATCACTTACTCCTCCTTTTTGCAGCTTATGTAGGTTGTTTCGGTACCGACCGCGTCGTTCACAAAGGTTTGCCATACAAACCAACAGAAGAATGTTGGAGCCGTTGTCAGAAAGCTGGAACGGATAAGTTAGTCATTGCCGGAGGGTAAGTCTTAAACTATATTTACATTAAGATTGAAGACTAATGTCCTGAACCATGTGTTTTACAAAATATACCCTGCGACCTGAGCAATTGAGCTCACGCGGGGCACTGAACAACCGCGGTATTGTTGCTGAGCGATTCTTAGAAATTGTGAGTGACCATCCATTCGTTAAAGATTTTGAACTCAGCGAGCAAACTGAAATCGCTGATTATTGCTCTTTGTCGTTGCTCGAAAGACAAAAAAAATATGCTCGGACTTAAAATCAGCAAGAGATATATTCATCAGGTGGAAATTATATGATTGCGATGATTAAGTCAGTTCAAAAAGCGTGGACTGATCATTTTCATTTGTTTGGTTGCTTAGGTGAAAACATTGGGTTGATCATTATTTCGGGGTTGGGCGTTGGCGGGAATGCAGGGCACAACATCGTCTTGATATTAAACAAATAACATTAAAAATTGTGTGGTTTATTTGTGGGCCGCTTATTGTTAATGATGATGCTGGCCAGATAGTTAATTTGAAACCAATTCCCGGCGTGTTGGCCCGTGTAAGCTGTGTCACAAAAGCTGAAATCAGCAGGCCAGATAGTTAATTTGAAACCAATTCCCGGCGTGTTGGCCCGTGTAAGCTGTGTCACAAAAGCTGAAATCAGCAGGCCAGATAGTTAATTTGAAACCAATTCCCGGCGTGTTGGCCCGTGTAAGCTGTGTCACAAAAGCTGAAATCACCAGACATGACATTCCCACTCGGTTGAAAAGTAAACGTGCAATCTTATCCCCTGTTTTTGTTGTTCCTCAGGCGATGGTGTGGCTGCGGTAGCCCTATGAGACCTGGTGAGGGTAACTGCGCAATAGTATGTCGATGGATAGAGCCCCCTGTGTGCGATTGCTATGGAGCCGGTGAAAAGAACTATTTTCAGGCAGCTCTAAAAGCTGCTGTCAAGTTTGTGCGGAACGTAGCTAAGCCAGTGGATAATAAAGGTAACATTTTTCTTTCAAAGGAGAACTCCAGAATAGATCTGTGCTTAAATTTGCCGAAAGTTACTACAAAAACAATTCCCTTGATACCATAACGTTATACGCAAACTCATGTATATCGTAAGGAAATAATATTGAGTGAGTGAGTGCTTGGGGTTTAACGTCGTTCTCAAACAATTTTTCAGTCATATGACGACGAAGGAATCATTAGGGTACATGTACGTGTAATGTGCCTCCTTGTTGCAGGACGGATTTCCACCGCTCTTTTATTTAGTGCTGCCTCACTGAGACGACTTACCGAAGGCAAGCAAGCCGCCCCGCCCGAGCCATTATACTGATACGGGTCAACCAGTCGTTGCACTATCCCCTTCATGCTGAACGCCAAGCGAGGAAGTTACAACTTCCTCTTTTAAAGTCTTAGGTGTGACTCGATCAAGCATTGATCCTGGATCTACCGGTCCCGAAGCGGACGCTCTACCAACTATCCGGGCCGGTCAAATAATATTGAAATCAGACCAACTGGTCTACTAACTCAAGTGTAGCCAACATGATGCAGACGTGAATCTTGTTAGGCATATCCCAAATGTTGAGTAACCACTGTCTACAAATAATTATCGTTTTTTATAAGTCGTCAACACCTTAAACATACACTTGACAAAGTTTTAAAAATTAATACCTTTAATGCACTTGGAATATGAACACCTTTAAAGATTGTTGAAACATTAACACTTGATAAAACTGATCAGATACAAAAATTTTTGGAAATGCAATCACTCATCGTGGTGTGCTGCACTGTTAAAAGTAACACTAAAGTTTTAAGCGACCCGGAGTATAACGCTTTTCAAAAAGGCTGCTGGGGCCCTCCGTGCCCGAGGGGGTTAGCACGCCAGCACGGCGCAATCACCCAGAGGCATCTCACCAATGCGGTGGTTGTGAGTTCAAGTCCAGGTGATAGTGGCTTCATCTCCGGCCGTACGTGAGAAGGTCTGCCAGCAACCTGCAGATGGTCGTGGGTTTCCCCGGGCTCTGCCTGGTTTCCTCCCACCACAATGCTGGTTGCCGTCGTGTAAGTGAAATATTCTTGAGTACGGCGTAAAACACCAATCAAATTAATACACAAATAAAAAGACTGCTCAATCATGCTGCTAGAACTCTCCTTTGCGGACTTGAATCCCCTTCTCGTTTCGCCACACCTCTCCTCTCTTCTCAAAATGTTACATATTTATTCTTTGAAGCTTCTTTTAAGTTTTAAAAATCCATAACAGACAGAGATCAACAATTGATGATTAGGATTATCTGCAACATACGAAAACTTCGTCATCGTTCCTTGAGTTAAAAATACTCTCCCCCTATCATGGTAATATAGGTTCTAGTCGCTCAGGAGACTCTGTCTTTCATTGCTGCTAGGCAAAAATAAAAAGTTTTTTGTGAGGTTATTGGTGCAAGGTCATGCCGTCGACAATCCATGAGCAGCTAACGTGTATTAAGTCCTTTTACAACTTGAAAAATGTCAGTGATATTTATAACATTTTAATTGATTTGCGTTTCAGGTTACGATTGTGCAGATGTTAGCAGGGAGCACTGGAAAGAACTGTACCCAGAAGGAGAGAACAAAAGGACTGAAAAATGTAGATATCAGCACTGCATTAACAAAGGAACCCGCTACTTTGCGTTTATATATACGTAAGTTGACCTTGTACAAAGTTTGTTAAAGATCTTTGCTTTTCATAAATTCACATTTTGGTATAAAGTCCAAACCAGTACAAAACAAAATATATGCAACTGTTTGTTGAAAGTCTGATATCCTATCACATCATCAGCAGTGGAAACTGTATCCCTTAACTTGAACTATAATTTTAGACGGGAACGAAATCAGCTTGTGAATTGAGTCTATGGTTGCATCCAGACTGCATTAAGGTTGCTGTAGTTGACAAATTGGACTGTTCAAACTGTATATGGTCCTCTCTTGCAGGCAACGTTGTGGCTGCAAGCAGACGAGCAACTTCAATGATAACTATCAGGTTCCAGTGACCAGAGACTGTGTGGACAAAATGTTTTGCGTAGACTTGCCGTATTCGGTTTGTCTGTGTGGAAATTCATTGATAGATCCCTCCAAGTATAATTCAAAAGGAAGTTTGGGACCTCTCCTAAGTACCAGTATGTATCATCGGCACACGTTGATTAGATGTATATGTAGTGTAACTCGCAGATAATTCAACTTGCAGGGCGGACGGATGGTCGTGGTTTTCCTCCGAGATCTGCCCGGCTTCCTCCACCATAATGCTGACTAACGTTGTTTAAGTGATATATTTTTGAGTACGGCGTAATAGAACAATCAATATATATACATATATATATATATATATATAATAATAATAACTTGCAGGTGTCATGTTCACAAATATTATGTCATTCTTCCAATTGCTGGTCTTTAGTCAAGATATTGAATAACTGTGCCATGAAAACATAGTATACACAGTATTGTAGTATAAATTTGTAGAAAGTACAACCTTCATATGAATGCGTATATACATCTATGTAGTCTGATTATATATCGGACAATATAAGCATATTGCCCTCTTTAATGATTGTTTGAAAATATTTTTTTTATTACCTGATTATTTTTGTCCATCAACACAGTTAACTCTCGTACTATTTGAATTTATAATCGGCATTAAATTTTTAGAGTTCGTTGTGATTATTTAAATAGCTTTTAATTTATCACTTTGATTGACGATTTTGCGCTATACTGAAGAACATTTCGTTTATACGACTGCAGTCAGATTTGTATGTGTGCAAGACCTGGAACGCAGCTCTGGGAAGGCCTCCGCACTGGGCCTGCGCCTGGGTGACCTCCTAACGGAAGGCCTCCGCACCTGGGCCCGTGCTTGGCTGACCCTTTGACGGAAGGCCTCCGCACCTGGGCCCGTCCTTGGCTGACCCCCTGACAGAAGGCCTCCGCATCTGGGCCTGTGCCCGACTTACATCCTGGCGGACAAGCAGGAACTAAATGTAGTTTGATTTGAACCTACAGCTTAATTCATGTGTCAGACGTGGCTCGACCTGGAATGGTCCCATCGTGGTTTTTACGCGACAGGAACAACATTATAGCTGTCCATGCATTGGCGAGCACATGTTATATTTTATAGTTTTGATGAATTCAATAATGTATATATTTCATGTAAAAATTAGGGAACAAAGCAAAAACTCTAAAAAAAAACATTGCCAAATATCGGTTCATAACCGAAACTCCAAGATCTACCAAGGCCTAAATGTTCTGTGTGCTCAACATTCGTAAGGATTTCGAAAGACAACTAGTTAACATATTAGTGAGTTGACACTTTCCACAGAAGAGTGCGTATAAAAGAGCACACAGCCTAAAGAAGAAGAAAGTATTAACAAAAAGTAAAAGAGAAAACAATAAAACCATAAACTATTACTTTTCAACTGTGCGTGCGTCATTGGTCAGATGTTGTGAAATTACGTGTCTGTCGTGATAGATCTCTAGATATCACGATTTGCTGCAATGACAACTAAGAATATCAGTATTAAATGTAGTTGCTAAAGCAGCGATGACGGGATCCAAGCTGGCATTTCTGGTTAAGACAACGTCACTTCCTGTTAAATTACTTCTGGTTCCGAGTTTTGGGATATATCAGAGCATGTTGCTTCCATGTCTCCAACATGAATTGCGAAGAAGATACAGTCACTTTCGGGTTTTGGTGATCCGACACCCGGTTAATTAACATTCATTCTCAGACTTAGGTCTGTCACATAATGCCATTTGCACACTGTTTACATATAATTTGTATATGCTCGACACTATAACGCAGGGACAAGATGAATACATTCATGGCCAAATTAAAGTGATATAGAGGGATAAGATTTTCACCATTCCACGACTCTAAAATCTGTGGAAACAAAATACATGTAGGCCTATATTGATTGTAGCTCAGATCTGTTGACATAGTTGTGAAAGGCTAGAACAACATATAATCATGTATCTCACCTTCTGCCATAAGTTTATATCCAAATTTGTGCCCTGCTGGGGGATTCTTTTGTACTGTTATTTAGGACGTTATAGATAGCGTTGGGGAGAGGGAAAGTTGTATATGTCTCTGACTCGCCCGCCTAAAATGTTTACACTCCAGTCGATTGCCCTTGTGACGTTCGAATTCAGTTAGCTCGGATGGGTACTTGATTATGGTTTGATTGTGGTTATCTATGGGAAGTTCCGCTCTCAGTCCACATAAAACTCACATCTGTCGTTTCTGAGTAGGGCATTAAAAATATCAAATTCATACTGGTGTATAAATAAAAATTTTAAAAAGTTAAATAAAATAATAAATAAATAAATAAATAAATAAATGGGATGTCTGTTTTTTGTTTTTTTCTTCCAGCTGCATTTAAATGCTATTCCTTGTTCCTTAACAACGACCAGGCATTGCATAACCGGAAGTTTGCCTTCACACATGTGTTTGACATGTCCGCTTCCCCTGTTGAGTGTATTAATATCTGTCACCGCAACAATCACCCATTTGCTGCCATCCAAAAAGGGTACGGTATTACATATACATGAAAAAGATTTGTGCCATTTATTTCCTTTCCTTATTGATTTTTTTGAGGGGGGTGGGGGTTGTTGTTGTTTGGTATCATTGTTTTTTTTTCCTCTCTCTCTCTCTTTTTTTATCATGGAAATTTCCAGTGGAAACATTTCTGGTAGTAGGCAGGTTGGAGAGATGAACCTGTCATGGAATACTATAGAAGAAGCGAGGTGTTATTGTGTATTTGTAATCACATGTGACAATATTGTCAACTCATATTCGCATTGTCTGATGCACGACTGTATTGGTATTACATGATCAAAGTTTCTCATTGCTTATATAGATTTCCATTCCTATGATGACAATATCAACAAATACATGATCGTGTAAAGAAATTACAATGGTAAAGAAAAAAGAACTATTTAAACTTCTTCGATTGGTCATATTTGGGATTCAGGGTGGGTAAGTGTTTCGGATCAAGTGGGGTTTTTGGAGGGTAAATGTTGTGATTCTTAGTGGGTAAATGTTTGGGATCCTGGGTGGGTAAGTGTTTCGGATCATGTGGGATTTTTGGAGGGTAAATGTTTGGGATTCTGGGTGGGTAAATGTTGGGATTCTGGGTGGGTAAATGTTTAGGATCCTGGGTGGGTAAGTGTTTCGGATCATGTGGGATTTTTGGAGGGTAAATGTTTGGGATTCTGGGTGGGTAAATGTTGGGATTCTGGGTGGGTAAATATTTGGGATTCTGGGTGGGTAAATGTTTAGGGTCCTGGGTGGGTAAGTGTTTCGGATCATGTGGGATTTTTGGAGGGTAAATGTTGGGATTCTGGGTGGGTAAATATTTGGGATTCTGGGTGGGTAAATGTTTGGGATCCTGGGTGGGTAAGTGTTTCGGATCATGTGGGATTTTTGGAGGGTAAATGTTGGGATTCTGGTTCGGTAAATATTTGGGATTCTGGGTGGGTAAATGTTGGGATTCTTAGTGGGTAAATGTTCGGGATCCTGGGTGGTTAAATGTTTCTGATGCACTAAATAGCCCGTGCAAATGCCAATGCATGTGTATCAATGGCCTCTATTATAAATATACTGGCTCTTCTAATAAAATCCATTCTCCAATCCTGATTTCAAGTACATGTATATCGATACAGTTGTTCATATTTTCTACGACTATTTTTCGTAGTGTATAGATAGAACCAAATGCATGTATATGTGTTCACCAACTTGTATCTATTCATCATTGTAAACAGCAATGACATTAACCAATTGGTGCCTGATCACGGTTCTGATAAGCTAAACACTAGATTTATGATCATGTAATAACACATTGCGCTCTGGAAGGCTAACTGTAAGTATTTCCTCACCCTTACATTCCTCATCTTTGTATGCTATGTGAATGTTTCTGATAACTATACCAATTACTATTCCTCGATACTTCCTGGTGGTCACTCATGTTATACTGTTTAATACGTCAGATAATTAACTTAATACCACATTTACTTACAAGTACATGTGAAATATGTATATCTTATGTTAATTATCGTTATAGATTAGAAGTTAATCAACTCGTGAAATTAGGTCCATTAAATACTTATAAACTAATGATATTCCCTACCATGGTTAGTGGAGTTTCCGAGCATGTGCTTCCTTTATACCTATCCCTATATACATCATGGGTGACTTAAATCAGTATAGGGTGGCAACTGGGGCATGGAATAATTTTTTATATTATGAAAAAAATCGAATGTTACTGAAGATTTACGAGCATCTTTGCTGAGCAATTATAGCACAGAGTTCATGTCTTGGTCTATTATTGCTGTTCTTTCTACGCTCTGTAATCAACATTACTTTTTAACTATACATATGACTTTATTACTTAGATGTGGAGACATACATGTAAATCCATGGCCGTCATATCAGCATAATTAAAAAATTTGTCACTTTAATGCTCGGAGCTTACTTGCTCAAAGTAAGGACAACCTCTCCTCTGGACGAGGCCTACACCTTGTTATGTAAGCGATATAATTATGATGTTATATGTGCCTCAGAAACCTGGCTTAGTTCTGATATACCCGATGAAATAGTGAACCTAAATGGATACTGTATAGAACGCAAAGATAGAGACCGTCGTGGGGGTGGAGTAGCGATTTATTATAAGTCATCATTTAGTGCTATGCGTAGAGGGGATTTAGAAAATGACTATGAAATGTTATGGATTTCAATCAAACAGTCTAATAAACATATACGGTCGCTGTGAGTTCAAGTCCAGCTCATGCTGGCTTCCTCTCCAGCCGTAAGTGGGAAGGTCTGACAACAACCTGCGGATGGTCGTGGGTTTTCCCCGGGCTCTGCCCGGTTTCCTCCCACCATAATGCTGGCCGCCGTCGTATAAGTGAAATATTCTTGAGTACGGTGTAAAACAACAATCAAATAAATAAATAATAAACATATATTTTGTTCCGTTGGCTATCGTCCCCCGAACCAGTCTTCACAAACACAGGATGAGTTTCTAGTTAACTTCTAGTCAACTCAGCACTGACTGAAAATCCAGACGCCTTGATAATTATGGGTGGTTTTAATGATAGGTGTGTTGATTGGTCCAAATACCACGATAAGAGTGAACTAAAAATGAAGTTGTTTGATATTATTACAAGTAAAAATTTATTTCAGGTAATTAATGAGCCCACGAGATATAGCAATGGAACTTCATATATTTTAGATTTAATCATAACAGATAGTATCGGTTATGTAACTGAATATGGAGTAGCTTCGCCAGTGGTCAATCTTGACCACTGTTCTGTATATTGTACCTTAAATATTCTGGTAAATAATAAACCAAAAGCATATAAAAGACACATATGGGATTTTAAATGTGCTGACTTAATACAGCTTCAGTCAGTTATCTCTAACACTCCCTGTCCTTGTGTGACATATTGGATGATATGGATGATAAACTGTATGTTTGGAACAATCTTTTCTTATCTTGTTGTGCGGATGCACTACCAAATAAGCAAGTGATAATACGACCAAGGGATAAACCATGGATGACAAATGATGGTCATTATAAATTAAGTATAAGAAATAGATGTTTTAAAAAATTTAAGAGGAGTAAGTCTGAGGAAGACAGATTTCGATTTTATTTATCTTGGCGTGAAGCTAATACCACTAAGAGAAAAGCAATATTAAGATATGGTGAAAAACTAAAGATACCAAGTTTTATTGGTCTATAATGAAATCTCTGATGGGTTCAAAAGCGAAACCACCTGTTCCTTCTTTAATTGTTAACGATAAAAATGTATCAAGTGATACTGAAAAGCTTAATGAGTTCGTTAGATTTTTGTAAGCCATTCAGCTCTTCCGTCAGTAATACCAGTTTTACCTCCATTGACCTATTATATTGCTGCACGCCTTAGTTGTATACAAACAAATGAAAGGGAAGTAGCTGATTTTCTGTCCAAACTAAATATTAGGAAAGCTTTTGGTGCCGATGGAATTAGTAATTTCATGCTCAGTAATACAGCGGAAAATATAGCACCTTGTCTCACTAAACTATTTAATTTCTCACTTCAGTCAGGAGTCTTTCCATCAGCTTGGAAACTATCTAGAGTATGCCCTGTCTTTGAAAAAGGAGATAGACATGATATGTCAAGGTTACAGACCAGTTTCTTCACAGCCCTCTCTCTCTAAAGTGATGGAAAAAGTAGTATATAAGCACTTGTATGAATATTGTATTAACCATAACCTTCTAATATCGAATAATTCTGGATTTAAACGTGGCGACTCGACAATATGTCAGTTAACTAAAATTGTACACGATGCATACAGAAGTCTGGACAGTGGTAATGATACGTGTTTAGTTTTCCTAGATGTAAGCAAGGCTTTTGATAACGTCTGACATGAGGGTCTTTTGTTTAAGTTGAGACAGTTTGGTGTTGGGGACCCATTACTGACATCGATTAAGAATTATTTATCTGATAGAAAAATTAAGCTTGTTTAAACGGAGTTGATTCAGACATATATTCTATTCAAAGTGGAGTTCCACAAGGCTCTGTTCTAGGAACGCTTCTTTTCCTGATTTTTGTAAATGACATAAATGTGAACATTGAATATAATATCAATATTTTTGCTGATGATACATCTTTGTCCGAAGAGATGACTGAGTTTATTACATCTGAAAATAAAATAAATCGAGATGTAGGTCGCTTGTTACAATGGGCCAAACAGTGGCTGATAACATTTAATGCACAGAAAGCTGTATACTTACTTGTTTCCTTAAAAAAGAACCCAATGTACCCAAAACTGTATTTAGATGGTATTGCAGTGAAGAGCGTTCAGAACCATAAACACCTTGGTATCATTCTACAGCACGATGGTAAATGGGACGAACATATAAGATTACTCGTAAAAATATGTAATAAGAAATTAGGTATTATAAATAGAGTGAAGAGGATATTAACAAGGAAGTGTTTAATAACCTTACATAATAGCCTCATTAGATCTACAATAGAGTATGGCGACATATTATATGATAACTGTAGTATTGCGCTTCCCCAAAAACTGGAAGATGTTCAACGGCGCGAAGCTTTGCTTTGTACAAGTGGTATGCGTCGTACATCAGATAAAGTTCTGCTGAGTGAACATAATTGGACACCACTATATGTTCGGCGTAGACAACATAGGATTCTGCTATTTTTTAAAATTGTAAATGGGCTTTCCCCACCTTACCTACAGTCCCTATTACCAAGACGATCAACAGAGTATAATACATATAAGTTAAGGTATAGTGAAAATTTACGTATATTTAGATGCCGCCTCAGTATGTACAAATCTTCCTTCCTCCCGAAAACAACTTTGGACTGGAATAATTTACCTAAACATATTCGCCATTCTTCAATTAAAGAACTTCAAAAATTTCTATCTTCACCAATTATTACTACACGTCTAGTGATTTAATGTCGTTATATAATGACTTTAGCAACTTTTCATCTGCCCAGCACTGCAGAACGAGAATGGGACTCAGTGCTCTTCGGGCAGACCTTTTTAAGTATAGTATTATTGAAGATACTACTTGCCATTACTGTAATAATACATGTGAAGATACCTTTCATTTTTTTTTATTTGCTCTCAACTTGCCACTCATAGGAAGCACATGCTACATACCCTCACACAAATTATTTCACCTGGTGTAAATTATGTTGTTTTTATTCCACAATGTTCACGATATATATGTAATATACTTTTGCTTGGCTCTAAAGATCTAAATTACGAAGATAATAAACTTGTTTTTCAATGTGTACATAAATTTATCAATGACACAGAAAGATTTTATGACCATGGTAATGGTAATAACGATGTTAACATTGTAAATAATAATTAATTTATTTCAACTTATATTCCGTTATCTGAAATATATATTCCCATATTTATGTATAAGTACTTCGTTAGCTATTATGCTGTTAATTGATGCTTTGAGGAGATCTCCGTAGTAGCCATTAGGCTGTGAGAAATCCTCGTTAAATAAATAAAGAATTAAATTAAATTCTGATCCTGGGTGGGTAAATGTTTGTGATCCTGTGTGGGTAAATGTTTGTGATCCTGGGTGGGTAAATGTTTGTGATCCTGTGTGGGTAAATGTTTGTGATCCTGTGTGGCTAAATGTTTGTGATCCTGGGTGGGTAAATGTTTGTGATCCTGGGTGGGTAAATGTTTGTGATCCTGGGTGGGTAAATGTTTGTGATCCTGGGTGGGTAAATGTTTGTGATCCTGGGTGGGTAAATGTTTGTGATCATGGGTGGGTAGATATTGGAATTCTTTGTGGTAAATGTTCGGGATCCTGTGTGGGTAAATGTTCGTAATTACGGGTGGGTGTTGTGATTCTTTGGGGGTAAATGTTCGGGGTCCTGTGTGAGTAAATGTTCGGAATCCTGGGTGGGTAAATGTTTGTTATCCTGGGTGGGTGAATGTTCGGGATCCTGGCTGGGTAAATGTTGGGATTCTTTGTGGGTAAATGTTTGGTATCCTGGTTGGGTTGTTGTTTGGGATCCTGGCTAAATGTTTGGGATTCTGGGCGATTAATGTACGGAATTCTACGTTGATGGTTGAGAGTCCAGGTTAGTGAATGTTTGGTATTCAGGGTGGGTAAATGTTGGGATTCTGGGTGGGTAAATGTTGGAATTCTGGGTGGGTAAATGTTTGAAATTCTGGGTGGGTAAATGTTTGGGATTCTGGGTGGGAAATGCTGGGATTCTGGGTGGGTAAATGTTGAGATTCTTAGTGGGTATATGTTTGGCATTCAGGGTGGGTAAATGTTTGGGGTGATGGGTGGGTAATGTATGGTATACTATATGGTTAAATTTATACAAAGTATTCTTTTCGTATTTCAGGGGTATATGCACGTGTCAGAAACATAAAAATCACAGGCCGTTTACGAATGCGGACTGTACATCAACGTGTTCGAAGGACACAAAACTGAAAGTTTGCGGTGGTGCTTTTACCGCCTCCGTCTTCAAGGCAAATCCACAACTATTAGGTAATCTGGGGTGAGACGACTGCTAAGCAGTCACAAGAATATACTATATAGAGATTGGAGCTGTGGTTGAAGCGTATGTCCCTTGAGCTGATTTTGTATATCCTCCTGGGCGATTAGTGTCACTTGTCTTTAGAAATGTTTATAGAGCCGACTGTCAGATATGAACAATTTGTAGACGAATGTCGTTTATGACGCTTGATTTTGGCTTGGCTTGGCTTTGCTGGTGGGTTTAAGGGAGACATGATTGGCTGACCAACCGTGCTGTCATTGGCAGGTTGTCATCGAAGTCTTCAGAGGAAGTATAAATACTATGTATGTAATCCTTGCTTTGTTCTTGGGTTTTATGGGCCAAGGCGAACTCGAATGATAATGGTTAGGATATGTGAGATCCGCTTAATTCAACCGGAGTTATCAATGATACTGTAAATTAGTTCAAATTACCCCAATATCATAGCGTCGTTGGTTTCTACTTCTGTTTTCCTTTACTTACTTAACAATTTGCTCTTAGAACATTATCAAAACGTGTTTACTTTTGATAACCGTTTTGCTTTACTCTGTTTGTTTTGTCTTTCGCAGTAACGACACCAGCTCCGAGGGTCGTGAAGATAAAAGGTAAGCACCCATTTGCCTTTTACGTGAAATATTATCAGAGTGTTTTTTTTTCACTTTCAAGGATTCTACTGTATTTCTAAATGTAAAAATCAGCCCAACCAAACTATACTATCCAAAAAAAGAAACGCATAGGTGTTTTGTTTTATTTTAAAATGAAATAAATACATTTTGTCTTCATTTCATGAGCAAACTGTGTTTTAATATTGTTAATAGTCACAGTTAGCACACATTTTATTCCTCAAAACATTTCTTGGTTGAAAATCTTGAGTTTTGAGGCCGTTTTTGGAAGAAGTAAAAAATACAGCACCACACTGCATCACGTGCAATCTTACACGCCGAACTTACGCATGGAAAGCCTGCAGTGTGAGACTATGAAACCGCAACTTCGGGCCGGAAATCGGCGTCTTTCAAGTGGTGTTTTCAAGCTGATTCAACATGCCACGTCTTGACACTGTCACAAGAAATATTGCCATTGGAAGACTTCAAGCTGGAGAGTCCCAATCGTCCATTTCTAGGCGTCTACACGTCAGCCAGAGCACGATTTCACGGCTTGCTGCCCGCTACAACAATACTGGGACAGCAAATGACCGTCGGTGTTCAGGTCGACCACGTGTCACTACAGCAGCCCAAGATCGCTACATAAGGGTCCTCCATTTGCGTGACCATTGTGCTACAGCTGAAAGCACAGCAGCCAGCATACCGGGACTGAGGAGGATATCAGGTCAGACAGTGCGGAACAGGCTGAGGGAACATGGACTGAGAGCCAGGAGGCCCTGTGTTGGGATCGTGCTGCGTCCTCACCATCGCGCCAATCGCCTCCGATGGTGTAACAACGTGACTGCATGGAATCTACTCAAGTGGCGACGCATTTGGTTCAGTGATGAGTCCAGATTCCTATTGCAGAGACGTGATGGTAGAAACCGGGTTTACAGACGTGCTCACGAACGTTATGCCCCTAACTGCGTACGCCAAGTGGACAGATTTGGTGGAGGGAGTGTGATGATGTGGGCAGCAATATCGTATACTGGTCGTACAAATCTTGTCCACGTTCAGGGAAATCTTACGGCTGTACGCTACCGAGACACCATCCTGCAGCCACACCTCTTACCTGTCATTGACGTTCAACGGGAGTTGTTCCAGCAGGACAACGCCAGACCGCACACGGCACGTGTCACAAGGGACTTCCTCGCCGAAAACAATGTAAATGTGCTACCCTGGCCGTCCCGTTCCCCGGATCTTAACCGAATTGAGCATTTGTGGGATGAACTTGATCGACGTCTACGCCAACGTCAACCTCAACCCCAAACGCTTCAAGAGCAAGTTGCATGTTTGCAGGAGGAGTGGCAGAACATTCCCCAGGCCTCTATCCAGCGTCTCATCCAGTCCATGACAAGGCGTGTCAGAACTGTTATTCGTGCCCGTGGTGGTCACAACAGATACTGACTTTCCACTCAAGTGGGAGACTCATTGTGAGTGTCTTACCTCAAGTTGATGGCCTTGTTGTCTAGATATGGACCCTTCCTTAATCTGTGTAAAAAAATATTTGCAGAATAGCAATTCTTATTTAGTTATGCATAATTGAAAAGACTGCACCACCTCCGCAAAAAACCGGGTTATGCGTTTCTTTTTTTGGATAGTATATATCTGAACTGAAATGTATCAACATCGTCGCTATATCGTCGATATTTATGATGATCAATGATGATCAAAGATGATCAATACATTACACATTTGATCAACACTTTCTATACTTGACCCGTTTTGGTGGCTTCCTTGGCCAGTCAGGACGTCAGTATCGCTGGCTGGGATCCGTGCAATAAACGGAAAATGATATAAATGCCGTCCCAATGTAAGGAGATATATCTTTCCAGGTTTCTGTTTGTACCGTCCTTCAACTGTTGACCATTCCTGTCTATAGAACATTGTCAGAACGTATGTTTACACATGATAATGGCTTTAAAACATGTATGTTGATTCCCTCTTTGGCAACAGTTACTCCGGCTCCGGCTCCAGCTCCGAAGGAAACAAGTAAGTAGGCTACTTCTATGGTTCGTTATCACGAACTTTTATTAGTCTAATATATAACATAAAATATAATGTTGTTGATTCATATCTTCGATAAACGTAGATTTACGGTAAGACCCGGAGGGGTAAGCGAAGATTTAGTATGGGAATAGTATATATATATGCAGGATCTTACTATACTGCACTGTAAATGGCTGTGATCCCACTTAATCTCATTGCACTAGCAAATTTAAACAGTCACTGAGATTTAGGAGCAAATATATTTTCTGTGGGAAGGAAGAAGCGTACATATGCCCTCAAGGGCTGTGCATTTATGTTTGCGTACGTGGGAAGGTCTGTCATCAACCTGCGGATGGTCGTGGGTTTCCCCCGGGCTCTGCCCGGTTTCCTCCCACCATAATGCTGGCCGTCGTCGTATAAGTGAAATATTCTTGAGTACGGCGTAAAACACCAATCAAATAAATAAATAAATAATTTATGTTTGTCTAGGAAGACATGGCTGTAGTTCTTCTATAGCTCATTATTGACAATAGGCTAAGTATTCCTGTCCTTCATCTGCTGTTTCAGTGGCCGAGAGTCCACCCAGCATTGATACCGATGAAGGTGAGTAGACACAGATATTTCGTTCAACCTATATATACATTCCTGTATCAGCAGATGTATATAAGCATGGCACTGCATGGGGCAGCCATTTCAAAGCACCGTGTTCAAAGCTCCCAAAGCATAGTTTCTTTGCGTTACGGTATCGGTGTCTTTGACATGGTTATCTCTGCATCAACGATACACCGCAGTAGAGCCTGTTCTGTTACTTCTGAGGCAAGCATAAACCGCAGTAGAGCGTGTTCTGTTACAGCTGAACCAAGCATAAACCGCAGTAGAGCCTGTTCTGTTACGGCCGAACCAAGCATAAACCGTAGTAGAGCCTGTTCTGTTACAGCTGAACCAAGCATAAACAGCAGTAGAGTCTGTTCTGTTACAGCTGAACCAAGCATACACCCCAGTAGAGCCTGTTCTATCAAACCTGTACCAAGCATAATCTGTAAAAGTACCTGTTCTCTTACATCTGCACCCATTATATACTGCGGTAGAATCTGTTCTGTTACAGCTGCAACAACCATATGCTGCAGTAGAAACCGTTCTGTTATAGCTGAATCAAGCATACGCCACAGTGGAACATTTTCTGTACCAAGAGCTCATTGTATGAGAACCTGTTCTGTTACATCTGCACTCATGTATATACTGCGGTAGAATCTGTTCTGTTACAACTGCAACAACCATATACTGCAGTAGAAACCGTTCTGTTTCAACTGAATCAAGCATACACCACAGTAGAACATTTTCTGTACCAGGTGCACATTGTAGGAGAACATCTTCCGCTACAGCTAGTAAGGCATAGAATACTTATTGATCTCTCACAAGCGAATCTTTTAGATTGTTATGAGGCAAACTTTTATTTATTTGATTTTAGAGGGAATGCCAGAGATGGAAGGCCAGTAAATCTTTTCATGATATTCCCTATCCATCGTACTCTCCATCCATTATATTCCCAGTCTATATACAAGTACATTTCGATGAAATTGCCCCATTACAAATTTGTCACAGAAATGATTCCAAACGCATACACCGTGTAGAATCCCGTATGTGAGTGAGAAATAATGTAAATGGAACGTAAAAAATCAGTTTTCAGCTGATAATAATGTAGTATCTTTGCAGAGCGTTCTGTATGCATCTCTCATAGTTATCTCTGCACTAAGCCTGCACTGTGCAACCTGTACTGTTACAGCATATATTTCTGCACCTGTTGTATTCTTTTTATTTCAGAGGATGTGGAGCAGAAAGAAGGTTAGTTATTCTTCATACTTTCATAATGTTTACTAACTATATATTTCGTTGAAATTAGTCACTTTACATATTCTGGCAGATATGGTCCAAGCACCTGCACAAATTCTGTTGAGAAAAAAAACACAGGGTAAGTTGTATCCTGTTGAATAAGGGGATGCACGTGTCACAGCCTCGCCTTTTCTTTTGTATTACACGAAAACGCCAGTCGTTTATGGCCTTCTCACTGGCTGCTTCTCTCTGTCTGTGGAACTTTTGACATCCTCTCCTAACCCTCCAATACTTTAATAAGGACCATTCATTTAACGAAGGATCTGAGTGGACAACAATAAATCCCATACAGGAGATGACGCAGCTATTGCGTGTTTGCCCTTTTTATTTTATCTGCTATTATTGTACAGTGACGTATGCTCAATGAATCATGGCGTTAGAATGGGGTAAGTTGATTAAAACGAGGAAGTAAGTATATAAGACATGGAAAAATGTCAAACCTGCCTTGAAGTCATGGGGAATGTGGTGCATAGCTTTAATGGAAACTGATTACGCTTCGGTGGAGACAAGCAGAGTTTTGTTATAGGCCTATATATATATATATATATATATATATATGACAAACCTGTGCTTGCACAAAACTGTGCTAAATTGGATATCCAATTCACCTTGCTAAGAGCGTATTAGACATACCTCTTGCTGCACTCTGTATCCCACAATGCTTTGTAAGTTTCGGGGATGACGTCAATATAGAGAGGTGTGCCCTTAAATTGGTATGACGCTTTATATATGGTTTGATATGAAACATTTCAGAGGCACGCGTGAGAAACGATCACAAAATTTTTACACTGGTTAGGCACATGTAAAACTCCTTTATTTGAAGGAGATAAATGAACAGTCGATCTTTTACTTGATATAGCGTTTGAATGAATAATGTATTAAATCATACAATATTAGAGATGGTGTAATCACAGATTATGAAGAAAAAGTAGATAAGAGCTAATCAAATTAAATTTTATAACCTCTCAAATAATAACAATCTCTACATTGTCCGATGTATAGTATTAAAATGGTAATAAAGCTTGTGTATATGTATAATGCGGATTCTTTATTAGATAGCGAAAGGAGTGAGCTTTGTCGTACATGGAGGTAAATTCCACATGTAGACGGGTCCCCTGGGACATATAGCGCAAGCCCCTCGCTCTTTAGCTGTTGTCCACACGGCTGTGTCGGATTTGGCCTTACTTTACAATATGTGCACATGTAAGCTATACCACTGCATTAGCATGTGGAAATAGCAAACAATTCCATTTTTGGAATGAACGAAAGTCTCAACGGATAAATTTGGTCATGTGAGTACCACAGTGATGGGACTAAGCTATTTCCATATCTGCGGGCAATATTCATCATTATATATGTAGCATCTTACATGAGGGATGATAGTGGAATTGACAAACGTAGTCTGCATGTAAAACAATTTAATTCTGAATGAAGAATGGATCTAAAGTATTTGAGTCTAACCACAACGATTCACTGGATATCTGGGATCACCGCTATGTGAGGTGAAACCTGACCAAACTAGTTCAGTTAGTAAGAAAAGTTTTCGTTTTCATTTTACCATTTACGTTTTGTTTTGTTTTTGCTTATTATTATTATTATCATTATTTTGCAGGAGACATTATCGTTGAAAATGAAGACGATTTCGTCATACCTGGTAAGCGTTACATGCATCGTGATTGACATTTCAGCCGTCTTTATCTCCGTGCAAGGATTTATGGGTAAAGTAAAACCTACTTGTAGTTATGAATATTCATTACTGAGCATTATCGTATATGTAATTATCTCTTGTAGGAGACGATGGTGGGTTTATCGGAATGAGTAATGACGTTGTTATGAAAATTGGGGGTTTGGCTGTCGGAGTTATTATTTTAGCCATCGTCGTCATATGGTAAGCCTCATCCATATACAACATGCTTGATACTCTCTAATCCACCATAATGCTGGCCGTCGTTGTCAAAGTGAAATATCCTTGAGTACGGCATACGATACTAATGAAATAAATTAATGGTACTCCTTAAAAACGACTGTGTTCAAATCTGCACATCCATAACGTGATGTATATTTGTGGTACATACATGACTTGCTTGTGAACAGAATTATATTTGCCACAATATATACTGTGTAGCACGCATACACTGCAGTTCTTGGAGAGTAACTTCAGTGTTACAACACCGAGAAAACAAGGCAGTAAATCTAAAGCAAGAAATTCGGAAGGATTTATGCTAAAAGAATTAAGAAATCAGCAATATAAATGGTAGAGGGAAGGTGCAATTAAGTAATATTATACATATACAGGCGCTCAAAAATGTAATCATTATCGATCTGTGCTATATATATATTCCATGTATTGATATTTATCGCTATGTAATAATATGCCGCACACGTTTTTTACATTTTTTTGGAAGCGGCTTGGTATTAATATTGTTAGAATGAGACGACTTAATATTTCATTTTTTTATATTTTCGGCAGAGGAAATCTTCAAGCTTTTTACCCATTTTTTTTATTACCGTCTCTTCCAGTCTTTTGTGCAGAAAAGGCTCAGACTCGAGTAAAAAGAAGAAGAAAAAGAAGAAGGACAGAGACAAAAAGAAGGATAGGAGTCCCGAGGAGAAAGAAGCTAGACGTAAACGTCGGGAGGAGCGCAAACGTCGCAAGTGAGCTTCTACCCAAGAATGGACGCATTCATATTTAAACAGGGCCAGAATAGTTTCTGTAACACACGACGTGTTCAAACACCGATCAAGCCACTACATACTTGAAATTAATTTCTCTCTCTCTCTCCCTTTCTCTGTATTTTCAAATGGCAACAAGCGTAAGGCAGGTCGCCAGTAATCATATGAAGCGTATTTCCCTCCCCTATTTTATAAAATCGTCCAAGTATAGATTGGATTGTTTCTTTAACATATGATGTAATCATGCTTTCAACAAGCAGCCTTATCGCGAAATGAAAATGTTCCTCTTTCTTCTGTCTTTTGAAGGCAACAAAAGTGATAGGGTCACTGGACTGAAGATGTGACATACGTATCAGTGCTGGAGGCCTCGAATCTTTGCGCGAAAGTACAGCTCGAACAACATATATTCTCTATCAATGGACAGCGATTCAGTCGTGTACAGTGAATGAGGAAGCGGGGTTTTCATTATTACTTTTTGTTTCGAATCTAAACTTGTAAGTGGATGCGGTGCTCTATAGTGACATAATGTTGCGATTCGGGCTTATCACGGACTCTATGTTCCCTGTGTACATGTATGTATCCTCTGCGGTGACTGTTTGCTGAAGTGGGCTCTGACTTGTGGATTGAGTGGAAGTAGTTTTAAATACAGTGACTGCAGCTACACTTCGAAATTATAAACTTAACTGTGGACGCGATGTTCTCCCGGTGTTTGAGTGGGGCTTAAACATGTGTGTGGATAGAGTGTCATCTTCGTTGACTGTGAGAATCTGGCTTAAACTTGTGTGGATAGAGTCTCCCTCGGTGACTGTGAGAATCTGGCTTAAACATAAGTGTGGAGAGAGTGTTCTTTTCGGTGACTGTGTAAGAACCGGGCTTAAACATGAGTGTCGATAGAGTGTCATCTTCGGTGACTGTGAGAATCTGGCTTAAACATAAGTGTGGAGAGAGTGTTCTTTTCGGTGACTGTGTAAGAACCGGGCTTAAACATGAGTGTGGATAGAGTGTCATCTTCGGTGACTGTGAGAATCTGGCTTAAACATGTGTGGATAGTCTCCCTCGGTGACTGTGCGAGAGTTGGGCTTAAACATGGGTGTGAATATAGAGGCTCTCTCGGTGAGAGAATGGGGCTTAAACATGGGTGTGGATGGGATGTTCTCTTCGGTAACAGTGTGGGAATAGGGATTAAACATGGCTGTGAATGGAGTGTTTCCCTAGGTGATTGTGTGAGAATCTGGCTTAAACATGTGTGTGGATAGAGTGTTCTCTTCTGCGACCGTGCAAGATTCTGGCTTAAACATGTGTGTGGATAGAGTGTTCTCTTCGGTGACAGTGCAAGAATCTGTGTGGATAGAGTCTCCCTCAGTGATTGTGCGAGAGTGGGAGTAAACATGGGTGTGAATAGAGAGTCTCCCGCGGTGATTGTGTGAGAAATGGGGCTTAAACATGAGTGTGGCTAGAGTGCTCTCTTCGGTGACTGTGTGAGAATGGGGCTCAAACATGTGTGTGGATAGAGTGCTCTCTTCGGTGACTGTATGAGAATCGGCCTTAAACATGAGTGTGAATGGGATGCCCTCTTAGGTAACTGTGTGAGAATCGGGGTTATATATGAGTGTGGATGAGATGCCCTCTTCGGTGACTGTGTGAGAATCGGGCTTAAACATGAATGTGGATGGGATGTCCTCTTCGGTGACTGTGTGAGAGTCGGGCTTAAACATGAGTGTGGATGGGATGGGATGTCCTCTTCGGTAACAGTGTGAGGATCGGGCTTAAACATGACTGTGGACAGAGTACTCTCCAGTGATTATGTGAGAATCAGGCTTAAACATGAATGTGGATAGAGTGCTCTCTTCGGTGACCGTGAGAATCGGTGACCCTCAGTGACTGTGCGATAGTGGGGCGTAAACATGGGTGTGAATAGAGAGTCTCCCGTGATGATTATGTGAGAAATGGGGCTTAAACGTAAGTGTGGCTAGAGTGCTCTCTTCGGTGATTGTATGAGAATCGGGCCTAAACGTGAGTGTGGCTAGAGTGCTCTCTTTGGTGACTGTGAGAATCTGGCTTAAACATGAGTGTGGCTAGAGTGCTCTCTTCGGTGACTGTGAGAATCTGGCTTAAACGTGAGTGTGGCTAGAGTGCTCTCTTCGGTGACTGTGAGAATCTGGCTTAAACGTGAGTGTCTCTAGAGTGCTCTCTTCGGTGATTGTGAGAATCTGGCTTAAACGTGTGTGGATAGAGTGCTCTCTTCGGTGATTGTGTGAGAATCGGGCATAAACATGAATGTGGATAGAGTCTCCCTCGGTGACCGTGAAAATCTGGCTTAAACGTGTATGGATAGAAAGCTCTCTTCGGTGACTGTGTGAGAATGGGGTTTATACGTCAGTGTGGATAGAGTTTTCTCTTCGGAGACACTGGGAGAGTCTGGCCTAAACATGAGTGTAGAAAAAGTGTTCTCTTCGGCGATTGTACGTGAATAAGGCTTAAACATGAGTGTGGATGGGATGTTCTCTGCTGGCTCAATCTTGCTTAAACATGAATGTGTTAAGACTGTCTCTTTGCGGACTGTGGGAGAATCGGGCTTAAACATGAGTGTGGAAGCTGTATTCTTTTTGTCGTATAGGTATGGAGATTTTGGAAAATTAAAATGTGTTAATTCTCTGGGTGTGTGGTTTAGCAGAGAAGTCTGGTGTAAATGAATATGTACTTTGCATGTTGTTCTGTTTTACTTGACCAATTGTAATCCGATTGATTGAAACCTAAAGCAATCATGCTCTGTACAAATTTGATCAAAATTAGTTAAAGAGTTTGCTTTCCGCAGAAATACGTGTTTTTGTTTACAAAAGAAATCTACCATGCGACCATAAGCTTAGAGCGCGTGCACCGGTGTAAAACGCATTATAGTCAGACCCGTTTGGTGAGTAAAATGAAATTATAATATTGGCAGACACAATTTCAGTCGTGTCATTTTGCAGGGATTTGTCTAATTTCTCGTCTTTTCCCCCTGTCTGTCTTACTGTCTGTGTGTCATTCAGACCACTTGTCACGCCTTGGTTTCAGTAAATCACATACAAGTCAGCTGTGTCTTTTAACAACATTCTGAGATCGGCTGTCTTGCTTCCCATTGTGAAACGTTTCTAGTAAATATACACTTCATTTACTGTCTTCCAAGGTTAGTATGCATATCAACAGTAGTTTTTCCAACTCGGTGCAAAAATCAACGCAAAATGAGGGGAGGTAACTGTGGTGTTCTTATTCGGATTCGGTATGGTTCGGATTACGCAGAGGATGACAATCACCTTTGCTATGTGGATGCTTGAGGTGGCATTCTTTCGGCACACGACATTTCGGCACAAAGTGGGAGGCTGGTATTTCGATTCTTGGCACCTATTTCAACATGGGCATGCTTTTGTATGGGTTCTTTCTCATACAGTTTTGTGGTCACATTGCTGTTACTACTTTTCAGTTCGACGTTAAACCCCAAGCGCTCACTCACTTTCTCAGTCCAGACCTGTGATCATACAAGCGAACTTTAACCTTGAACAATACATATACTGTAATTATCTATTAGTATGCTTATACTTTACGTTTGATATAAAACTTGTATGTGGCAAAGATCTATAAAAGTAATATGTGCCACATGAGCATTACAAATTGTCGGCCAGTCTTCGGATCCCGTGAATTAAGACGGCATTGCGCGACAGCCTATTAACACTATACACGACCCATCAAGATGACCCGATCAGCCAAACGGTTCTTGTCCATTCCTGCTGGCTCGACCTGACCAGCAGGGTCACAGGCTCGAATCCAGTTTTCGCTCGTTAAAATGCGGCTTTAAATGGGGAGGTTTTTAAGTGAATGGCGGTGATATGGTCACGGTTTAGTACACGGTATATTAAACCCATAAACTTGACCCTTGTCGTATTTGGATGCAGGAAATATGATTCAGTACGACATTAACCAGGTATACTATCGATGTATATTTTCCATGAAGAAAATCATTTTGTGAAGATATATCATATCGTCATGTATATATAATCGAACTATTCTGCTAAAAATTCCTTGAACTGACGCCAATATCTGTACGGTCGTTACCATAATTAAGAATGCCATGCATGTACCAACATCACTACTAAGCACTGTAAAGAATACGTGTAGTTTCCTATACAGGGATTGGGTCATCGCGTTACTATACACAATGATGGTATATAGCAGCAAGCTGTACAACTAAACTCACAAAATGTCTCTACACGTTGGAATTCCGCAGATAGCTTACAGATATATATGACCAATCATTTATAGGACATACAACAAACTAGGTACAGTGCCTGCATGATGATTCATACACCGAGGATGCAATATATACTCCAGGGTGCTTGCTTAGTGTGTGTTTGTAGTGTGCCTACATCACAAAACGTCCACTTATATAATGGCTGTCGGGTTTCTGCGCCGGAGAAACCAGACAGTTCATGTCGAGAATAGCCCACTGCATTTCGCCAGGTGTACAGGGTAAAGCCCTAGATAGTGTAGGCAACTTGTAAACTAGCATGGTACAAGATTTGGATAATGATTTCATTCATTCGCCAGGAACATCCCTTGCGTTTTCCCAACGCCATTGAAAACTGCATGTTGACATGGCTTCTCCTTGCATAATCTGTCTTAATTTCATACTTCATACATAGCCTACATTCTTTGGTGGTTTGTGTGGAACGTTGTTTTGGGAATTTGATGTGCGATTATTGACCTGTAAAGTCCATTATGGTTGGTCCAGCACGGCTCGATGGATTACATAGAGCTGGCGCATTGTACCACTTAGCCAACGAAGATCCCGATATGTATTTTGGGCAACTTACTCTGTCTTTCGGTGATGTAATGAATACCACAGAGTTGTAATGACGATATATAACGAAGCACGCCGTCTCTTTGTATTCGCTTACAGCTTGGCGCTGCGTGAGATTTGTCGATACACAAACACAGGCGCTGTTCAACTCAACCATTATATCCTTTCAAGACTTGTTGATAATTTTGCTGCAAAAATCAAGTCATTGCCGTTAGAGAAAACATGCAATGGGTTACTTGATGATTGTACACACGTATATACACACACCTCTACAGGAGGCCCGTAGTCAAAACTAATTAACTCCAGCCAGTTTATATTTGTACACACACAAAAACCACACATCGATCACAATTAATGTGCACTGGTCAAACTGGAATTGTATCGGTACAGTCTGATGAAAGTTCATTGCCAAAGAGATGACAGATGCGTATTGAGAGCCAAAACGTCCCTTATTACCCCTGATAATTGGTAGCCTGGACACAGGAAGGCGCACAGGACTTCCAACTGGTCCAATTTGTAATACAGGTCTGCCAGGAACTGAGGCTGGAACCTCTGTAACCCTCTTGTCATGACCTGGAAACCCAGGTATTTCACCGTTCTATGTAAACCGACCTCTCTCTCTACAACACACATATACCCAATCTCCTCCCCCCCCCCCGCACCCAACTCCTCTTCCAACTCCATTGTTCTGGAGATGCATATTTGTTACATCTGTACCATTCTGCTCCAGAGCTCACCACTATGGCATACTATGCGTGCAAAACCCTACCTCTTGACAATTCGTCAATTCGTTTTAATGACTGTCACTTTTTCTCTACGTTACTACAACCCTCCTTCACTACTGGTAGCTTTCCCAGTAGTTACTTTGCTGCCTAATTGTTTAATGTTTGATCCTTGTGTTTGAATCTAGGGCCTACATTATACTTGTATACATAACACATTTATGCACACGCATGTTTATCGGTAGACATATATACTTGTGTTGTCATCGATCGATTGACATAGACTGCTCGCACATTTTAACGCGATAATATTTGGTGGAGCGACTGTCGGTGTAAATTCTCCTGTCTAACCGACCGTGCTGTACAGATAACGCTAACCTGGTCTATAGTATATACAGTGTTTGTGTTAGTGTATGCATGAGGTTAAGGGAAAGCCTGCTTCAGGCCGTGTCTTCGGCACACTCCTGGCAGCTCTCGCGCGGACCACATACTTCCTCAGCGGCAGTCTGTTGGCATTAGCAAGGCAACGGTGAGGGCCGAAACTAGGAGCAGCTGTGATCGGGTTATAGCCGTGGAACAGACTGGCTTTGTGCGAACATAACGGTTGGCTGGCACGGTGAGAGGAGGAAATCAAAGCCGGCCTCAGCCGTCCGCCTGTCTCTTGGTATATACTACGTGGTCAGCCTGTACTAGGCCTCTTTATGCGCTGAAGTTGGACGGGGTGCAGCTGGCTTCCTGTGAGATCGTAGATTCACAGTGTCTCTGCCGGAGATCGAACGGCTGGAGGTTTCCACGGAGTCTAGTATACGCCACTTTGCCTCGGACAGTGTGCAACACTTGCTAAGGGGGTGTGTGTTGCATGTCTTAGTCACCGAATAGTGTGCAAGTCATGTGATTAAGGGGGAATTCCCGCTTTCATTCTGCCCCGTCTCTTCATTCTATCACCAAAGCAAGGTCAGTGGAACGCCTGAGGGTGGATCATTTGGTTACACAATGGCTTTTAGAAATAACAAAGACCGATCAAGCTGTGCCAACACAAGCATGTGATTCCTGCAGTCCGGTGTAATGGCTTGCTATAGTGTATGGTATCTCCGTTGTGTTGTCACTTGGTTGGACAGCTGACAAAGCGTGCTAGGAGGCGGTGACGGTGCGATGACCCCGTGGTATCATATACAGCCGTGGACAGTGTGGAGGGACGACACCAGTAGTTATTCAGTGTGGGGCAGTGCAGTCTGACAGTTATTTCACTTCAACCTTGGGCCAGCACCACCTGCCACCGGCCGGTGAAAAACTGTCATTACAATTCCATATTCCAGAGAAAAACGGGGGTTGCACAAATGTGTTAATTAGATAGCCTTGGCTATGTAGACGCCTTAAAAGATTGCGTATCGTACACCTTTTACCCCATTGGAAACGCCATGTGGAGTTACCCCATTAGAAACGCCATGCGGAGTTACTGAGATTAACTGATACATCAGCATGGAAATTTAAGCGATCGCCATGAATGCCCTAAAGAGCTATTTCAACAAAATTTTGTCATCAAATCACCAGGATAAGAAAGACCATATGAATGGCGTGGAGCGTAAGTGCTCGCTACCGGCGTCGTCGTCGTCGCCATCAATGCACAAGGGGCACCATCGGAAACACCACGGCTCGGCGACCCTAGCTACTATCAACAGGCGCCCTAAGTTAGTCACAAGTTACATACAGCCGACATTTGGTTCCGTGGCCGCTACGACCGCCCCTGCCTCTCCGGTGCTAGAGGGGAGTCATCACTCAAACTCAGACAGGACGGGTAGTGAAGCTGTCAACAAGTACACGGTCCAGCCGCAGTTATCAGACCTTGGATACGGTACTGACAATGGCGCCCCAGCATCATCGGCCGCACCGATGGGTGGCTATCAGACGCGTGACTCCCACAATCGCCCTGCCCAGCCCCCTGCCAAACCCCCGCGGAAAGACCAGATATTTACGGTGCAGGTTAACAATCCTCACCCTTCTCAATGTGAGGATATCGGTATTGTTGTGGACTCTGTTGTTATGACACCTCACCATCATCGGCGGTCGGGCAGTGACGGCCAGGCCTTCTCACAGTACCCAGTGTTAAAAGTGATAGGTATAATGGAGGGCAGTTTAACACACAGAGATGGCAGGGTGAGAATCGGTGATGAAATTGTGGACATTAATGGGCAGAGCGTGCTGAGAGAGGGGCCAGAGAGAGCCAGGTGAGTGGGATGATTATTAAATTAATTATCCAATAAACTAATTAATTAATGTATTAATTATTTAAATTAATCTGAACATTTCACTGGTTAACAGTGAGGTGTGAGCTGAGCCCAATTAATATGTATGGATTTTCCATGCTCCTGTTTACAGAGCTGACATCATGCGTTTTTTTGTGTGTGTATTCAGTATATTTTAATTCCATGTTTCAAAAATTTAGCCCCAAACATATTCACAACATTGATGTATATATGTAAGGGCTGTTCTTTACTTTGCCAGCTACAGAATGTGGGTTAATTACCTTGATAATATATATATTAATATCATTAACTACTTTATATCTTGTGTAAAGCGCATTCCTGGTATTCTGCTGAAGCCTGTGCATGACAGTAAGCTTCAGGTTTTGAACCTGTGATCTCGATAAAGTTTGCACGGGTTAGGGGTGGGGGGTGTATATTTGCTCTGCTTTGCCTTTCAGAATAAAAAGAACAGAAATTGTAAATTCTTCATTTGACCACACCTGTTTTTTACATCAGTTAAAAATTATTGACGTAATATTTTAATGCATGTCTTCCTTTTCCATTTTATAGCAATGGAACATACACGTAGACCAGACAGAACATGGTCATATAGTAGAACATTTTCTTACTGGCACATCATACAAGTTTGATGATGTTCTTGTCGGTCACCAGTTTTGACTACTGAAGTGTGGTGCCTTTCCCTGTGGGCGTCATATCCTTTTCTGATGGCACAGATATTTCCACTGCCATGGTAGCTAGCAGTACCACAAAACACAAATGTGTACTGTCGTGTATATTTCCTGTCTGTGTGGGCCCTTACAGAAATATGTGTCAGTGTTTAGGTAACTTGGTGTATACCCCTGTAAGCAGTTTAGCTGGGGCTAGGAATTTGAGTAATATGGAAGTACCGATCTTTTCTTCCAATGGCTTACATCCTGTTGTGGTCAGACTGAAGTATCTCTCCTTAGTCATAGACCAACCTGGGTTTTCCTTTCCACAGGAGGGAATACTTCTCATTTCTTGATAGCTTTTAGCAGTTACATTTTGGAAATCTACATGTATGTATTGATGCCTGAAGTAAAGTATTGTCATAGAAAAAACATGCTAAATGCCAAGGGTTCACTGAAATCTGAATTCCATATGCCAGCCATTATTTATTAGGAAAACATGAATGATGGTGTCAGTTTGCTAGATGAGGCAGCATGCTTCACTGAGGCAGCTTTATGACACATATCTTGGTGCTTTAATTAAAAATATGTGATTAGTGTTTACATTTACATCATTAAGAAGTAAATGTTTTACATGAAACAAAATATGTAAATTCAAACAATGTTTTTTTTTATGAAGCCTGGATGTGCATGAGATGTATGTCCAGAACTTAACAATGAAGGGCATTCATGAAATCAGTGTTCTGTCTTTGTCGTTCATTCTCGATTTGTCTTCAGATATTTTAATTGTCACATTGTAAGGCTGTTAAATTTTGAAATTTTCAAGAAATTTTTGGAATAAATAATTTACAAAGTTTTGTGAAAGTGGTCTTTTACAGGGACAACCAGTTAAGCAATGGGTGAAACATTGTCCATGTGTTAAGGCATTTACAGAAGCAGATATATAGGGTCAATTTACTCAATTGATCTGATCCAGAAGGTCTGAGTTATAATCAGTGTTTTAGACTCTAGTGATCTGCTGTCGTAAAGCGCATAATTAGGCTTTGAGCAACAGTTAATCAATCAATCAAGCAATCATTAGACCTTTACAGGCTCTGGTTAAAACTGGCTACCTGCTTTACATGTACATACATACATGAAAGGCTAACAGAACTACCGATTTAACACAAAATTTGTTTAGTGCAATAATTTTTTTGGACAATGTGAACAATAGTCCCTTGTAAGAATTAAACTTTAACCACATGCTCTGCGGGCCTTTCATCTTCACTAGTAAACAAGTTCTATTCTGTATTTGCTGATGTGGCATAATTGATGATCTGATATCATGCTATTAATTCAGTGCCAGGTCTAGGTGGTTGGATATAGGTATAGACTAAGATTTTCATGAAAATTCCATATTAAAGATAAGAAATCAATTAATTCTCCTTCCGTTGTCCAAGTCATTCTTGGTTATATCATTTGTCACTAGTGCTTTGAGTTGTCAGAGATGCCAAATGTGATTTGTCCCATGTGTGCAAGAGAACAAAGCCACTCACAAAACTGACATTGTAAAAGCTGTCTGTCTCTAGCAGTCATGGCTTTATGCAATACATACTATGTGTACATATGTGTGTGTGTGTGTGGGAGGGGGGGGGGGGGTCACTTAGAGCTGAATGGGGGTTTGTTTTGTATCAGAAAGAACGCTTTCAAACTTGTGTAGAATGTACAGATGGCTGGCTGCTTGAACCTGTTAGACATGTTCGGTTTGTGCTGTTTTTCTGTATCGCAGTTATGGGTTGTAGATCTACAGAGGCCACATGCATGGTTTCTAAAAAGGAAGGGTTTTATTGTATAATCTTTCCCCAGATACTTTTCCAAGCATTCCATGCTGTAGTATTATTTTACATAAGGGCGTGCGGGGTTCATGTCCTCTTCTCCTGGAGTTAATCTTAGGCAGCACTCCTACTTAAACTTTATCTGCTCACATTTCATCGAAACACATTTAGAATCGTATTTTATCCCTGCAAGATTGCTTTTACAGAAAATGTGTTTCCTTCTTAAATTTTTGATGTTAATTTGTCTGGTTCTTAAACTTGGTAACTCTTATAAGATTAGCCAAAGCGTATGAGACAGTAGATCCTGTGAGCATATGTTCTGTGATATACGATGCATGGACGGCAATTACATAGCACCTGCGCCACACACCTACCTCTATCTTATTGATATTCTATAAAAAGAAAAATAATTAGACTTTGTATAAGTGTAAATAGGTCCATGCTGTTAGTTGTGAAGAGTGGACATTTCTTTAAGTAGCCCTCAAATCATATACCCCTGGGGATAAGTGACAGTTAGCTTCTAACATGATACATGTAGCAGACATTTTCTTGTAGCGCTTGCCTACATGTATAGATGGTAATCATAAAGGTTTTCACCTGTGCCACAGGTATCATTGTCACTGATGTTTTGGTTTGTGTGGGAAATGATGGATGTCTCAAAGTAGTCCATATCCTTTTTTTCAGGTTCATTACGTGTATATAGTGACAGCTAACTTAAATTATCAAATATCTCTTTGTCAGAAGTCTTTGACACATATATGGAAAAACGTGTGATTAATTGATAACAGTTCATGTTCGATATTTGCGTTTTTGTTTTGCTGAATTATAACTTGATTTGATTGTAATGACCTGCCTCACACCTTCGTGCATATAAAATGATCCATTAGTGTCAAGTTCTTAAAATTAGTTTGTATGAATAAGAATAGACTGTAGACATGATTCTTTCAAGATGTAATGGATTTGATGTCATGTGCTGGGCCAGGATTCATGCATAATCCAGTATGTTTAATCCATTACCATTAAGTGTCCATTGTGGTCATCTAGTATTCATGAGTATGTCATGGCAGTGGCTGGTAATGAATTCCCTGGACTGTAAAGGTCGCGCCTCTCACATGGGAACAGTTTCAGCAGGCAATTGCATGCTGTGTTTTGGTCTGGCATATTTTTGAACTGCAGTTGTCTGTCCAGTGTTGACAGTTGTTGGCCTTTACAATCTTGTGAGACAGTTGCTATTACAGTCTTGGGAGACAGTTGCCTTTACAGTCTTGGCAGGGACAGTTGCCTTTACAGTCTGGGAAGACACCATTTCAGTGTTTGGAAACAATTGTCTGTCCAGTCTTTGGAGACATCCCTTCTTGGAAGACCGTTGTCAGTCCCGTCTTGGGAGACGGTTGCTGTTACAGTCTTGGGTAACTGTTGCTTTTTCATACTTGAGTGACCGTTGTTTGACATTTTGGAAGACAATGTATGTCCCATAATTCCTGTCTTGTAGGACATTTGTGAATGATTTGTAAGCTTGAATGACAAGTTTTCCAAAATTGAAGACTGCAAAGAATTTAAAATCCATGAAATGATTGGTGTTCAAATGTGAAGAAAGCAAGACTTATAAATTTTTTGAAAATTTTGTTGAGCTAGAGACGGCATACTTGTTTTTAGTTGGGGGAGGGGGAGGGTTGCACAGGGATCGTTATAACACCTCACACCTTCAGACAGAATATATAATGTAACATGCATAGATAACACAGTTTATCTATGTTTGATTACTATTACAGAACTGTTTAATGAAAGGTGTTTTGGTGAGGGCTTGGTATTCATCTTAAAGTGACCATTAAGTGATGTGTTACATACATTATTCATGCCATTCACCTGTGTGTATGTGTGTATGTAAGGTTTCTGTGAAGAACCTTGTTTGGACTAGGACATGTAATATAGAAGTTCAGATATAGCCCTGTGTTTGGCAATGCAAAACAGGCAGAGTATTCCAATGAGGTGTGTTTGTTTTAAACATTAAAGGCCTGCTAGTCCATCTGCTAATGGACATGTGTGTTGGTTTGGTAATAAGACTACTATAATCACATGCAAAAACAGCTAGTGTAAGGGGATTGACTATTACATCAGTGATGTTGTTGTGACAAGGCTAATAAGCTTAGTAACTAAGCAGGGACAGCAAGGAAATTTATATAAACTTAGACATTCAGTGAAAAGGATAATGAGTTGTCATATGTCACTCTCTGGTGATTTATTCCAACACATTTCAATGATATAATTTCTAGTACAATTGGATTGATATGTTGATTGGTGTTCCAAGGCCGTATTCAAAGCAGCTTTGTGCTCATTTGGAGAAAGCAGTGTTGTGATATGTCTACATACATGGAACTGTAAGTGGCAACATTGTTTTAATGCAAATGACTTTATACTCATTTGATGTTGTTTTCAAATTGACATTTTGTTCTATTGACCTTTCTGTTCAAGTGAAGGTCCAGATAGTGGCTTTTTTGAAAATCCCTAGTCAGATTATAAATTGACCTTGAGATGGTAACATATTCTGTACTACTGGACACAGTATGTATAGGCCTGTGTGTTCTTGCTTGGTCTGTATTCACATAACTGTAGATACGTGCAGTGCTATCCTAGGTTAATGAGGTGGAAAACCAATCTGATACTTACAGATAATATCAAAGTTTTAGTACATGTGCACTTTTCATAATAAAGATTGCCCTCAGTTGGAAATTATCACCTATAGATATACACATATTTACAAGTTACTTATTTACTTTTACATGCAGACATTTGCCAGAAAAAATGTCAATTGATTTTCATTATAATGATTTGTTTTGAAAAAGTAATTTGTGTTGTGTTTCATATCTTATATTTCAAGTCTGTCCATGTTGAAAGCAGGATCAGAAATGGGCAGAGTGTTTTTGCCTATGTTTTTTTTTTCTGACTTAGATTATCAGTTTGATGTACTTTTCATGAGATGAAGAGTGTGTCTGTGTTTACAAACCAGATGGCCATTTTGATGTACATGTAATTGAGTAATGACTTCAGAATAATTCAGCTGATGGCCTAATCTCTTTACAAGTGGTATGTGGCTGTTTTCTGTGTCAAACAGTTGCCATCAGCTACTAATTGACCAGAACGTATAATGTAACTAGCACTGCCAAAAACCCTCAGCCATGTTGAGCTCTGAGAAGAACTTTGGTGGAAACAATCTGCTCTCAAGGAGAATTTTATACTACTATTACATTGAAATTTTTTGGACGGACTGACTTTATATAAGGCTTGAGTCAAACTTGTCAGATCTGACACAGCAGAATAAGACAGATTTCTCAAATAAATGAAGAGATAAACATTCAGAAAGGTTGACTGCTTACATTGTAGGTGTATATACACAGCTGCTATTTTTATATGTATGTATATATTGCAAAGTGTGTAGCCAACAGGGTGTTTTACATGTGGTGGGAATTGGTACTGCTTTGATCCTATATATTGTGTTTATGCTGAAGCAATGGCAACATGTAAGGAACTGGGACTCTAGTGTACATCTCATCATAAATCAAGCAGTGGAATCAAGATTAGATGGATTTGTAATACAAACCATGCTCATGTGGATCCCAAGGGGGCCATAAATCTGCAGGGGCCACTGATCAAGATCTCAAGGGCTGTCCTGGGTCTCATATACTACATGTTGTTTGTGTATCCAGTTAGTTCTTAGGAATGTACCCTTGTGTGAGAAAGCTCATTTGATCTGACCCATGCATAAGCAATTTGTATGAATAAATCTACAATGTGATCTGTGTACACAGCAGGACAGAGAATGGAAAGTCAAAGGCCAGTCTCCAGCTATAAAAATGTGTTCCTCTGGACAAAGTGGACTGTTTGGATAGGCAGCTAAAACCACATGGGCTAAAGTGCATCTGTCAAACTGGTAGATAAATTAAGATGACTGTAACATGATACCCCAAATCCACTGGGCCTCCCTGTGGGACATGTCAAACTGGGAACAGGGATGCTGGGGGAAGGGGTTTTCTTGCAGTAAGAAAGTGTTAGGCATGAAATTTGAGATTATGTGTCAAATTTTTTGCCTCTTGTAGAAGTATCTGTAGTGTCAAATTGTTTGCCTCTTGTAGAAGTATTGTATAGTGTCAAATTGTTTGCCTCTTGTAGAAGTATTGTATAGTGTCGAATTGTTTGCCTCTTGTAGAAGTATTGTATAGTGTCAAATTTTTGCCTGTTGTAGAAGTATCTGTAGTGTCAAATTGTTTGCCTCTTGTAGAAGTATTGTATAGTGTCGAATTGTTTGCCTCTTGTAAAAGTGTCTTGTGTGTCAAATTATTTGCCTCTTGTAGAAGTATTGTATAGTGTCAAATTGTTTGCCTCTTGTAAAAGTGTCTTGTGTGTCAAATTGTTTGCCTCTTGTAGAAGTATCGTGTAGTGTCAAATTGTTTGCCTCTTGTAGAAGTATCATGTAGTGTCAAATTGTTTGTCACTTGTAAAAGTATCGTGTAGTGCAGCATCATTTTTGAGGAAATAGCATATGCATAGCATATATATGGTCACAGGTAGTGCTATAGGAGTTGGGTGGAGTTGAAGTGGGGTTTGAGGCTGTAGTGAAGGGTGGGGACTAAAGATGGAATTTAATGTAGTATCTGCTAGTTAGGAATTCAGAGTTGACATTGAATGGTAAAATCATTTCTTAATTGAGGTTTGTTAATTACAGCCAATATGGTGAAAAGTCCTAATTTTGCTTTTACTTCGTTTGATACACAACATATGTCTATATATGCATGTAGTAACTAAGTTACTGTTGGATAGACTTAGCAGTACAAATGGAATTTATACATTTAGAAGTAATTTTTTGGTGGAATTAATGGGTTTGCAGTGTAAATCCCAATATTAAGTTTGAATCTGGTGAACTCTTTAATTTCTACATTTATGATTTTGAATCCAACTCTTTTGCTGGAGTTGTTGCAAATCTATGATTTACGAACCACAAAACATCTGTGGTTTAGATCCAACTCTTTGATGGATTTCTGGGAAGTCTGTGGTTTGTGAGTATCTGATGGCTGGAGTGCATATGAACTTATAACCATGGAATGACAGAAGTACATCAGTTCAAGATAAAAAAAAAAAACCCACCTGCACAAGTGGTTCAAACTTAGGAGAAAGTGGCATTTCTAGCCAATATCAGTAGCTTTCTCTGCCTGGTCCATTGATTCTGATTGCTCTGGGCCGTTATGTGCTTATTGGCAGTGCTAGACGGTAAACTGATTATTGTAATAGACCTGCCCCTGTGGCCACCATCCCCTGTCTTCCTGTACAGCTAAAGGCCTGCCTCTGTGCCAGATCTCTGCTATACCTTCCTGCCCAGCTGTTCACTTTCTGACTTCCCCTGCAGTATTAGTGCACCTATCTAATTACCGGCACACTTTGACCCATGTGCACATGGCTGTTGTGTGAGGGTCGCCTGTCGGTCTGGCTCATTCATCCACATGGCCGTAGCTGGTTGGTTTTGGACATGGCTTATGGTGTCGGTATGCGTATGCTGTGACTGCCCCTAGTAATGTAGGGTGAGAGAGTTCAAAGCCACACTGTAATAGGTTCAAGATGTGCATTTCTACTGTGGAATATATTTTGTCTGGTCAGAACATAAAACCAAGAGAAGGCCCTGCTGTTCCACATTGATATGCAATGTATATTGCCCCTTGTGACAGTTAAAATCAGACTGCTTGCTTTTAGCAAGGATTTCACCAGATATTTGAGTGTTAATATTGTCATTTTCTTAGGGTTCCACACAGGTAGTCCTGCGGAACACCTGTTTTCGTTTGGATTATTAGGGGAAAATAGTGTGGAAACTCGCAATTGGTCAATGTTGTAATGTCACCAGTTTTCAAATTTAATATTTTGGTGTATTTCAGTTTGCTGATTCCGAATTTGCTTTAATTTTTTTGTCTGTCTTTGTAACTTCTTGAGATATAGTCAAAAAATAAGATTAGTTACATAATTTCAGTGGACTGTAGCTCGAGATGTATGGTAGCCAAAAATCTGAAAGCTGTAGACCTAGACATACCCTTTCCATATTGTGCCAACAGATTTGAGCTACCGTTAGTAGTTTCTCCTAACAAGCATTTAAATGACACGACTGTTTTGTTCAAAATGCATCCAAGCTCCATTGGTTTAGCATTGAGTTAGACTGCATATGAACAGATATAAAATCTGTTGACTTGCGCTGTACTGTTCATGATTTCACTAGGCAATTGTGTGCTAAGATAATAGTATGTTGTCTCCTATTTAATAGGGTAGGAAGTTAACTACAACAACAAAGGACACGGACCCGAGGCAAAACTGCTTTGCAGTTCTAGTTTCAGATTGTTTTTGTAGTCCTGTAGATCCTGTCCTGGATGGCAGGGATTGCCTTTTAAGACATTTCAACATTATATAATTCTACTTCAGTCCATTTAAAATCATTTGATACAAGTAGTAAATCGCTTTAGTCTTAGCCTAGTTAGATCTTCATTGGATTGTAAAAGGAGATCTATGAATATTGGACTTGGTTGATCTTGTATTGGATTGTCAAAGGAGATCTGGCATTGGATTGTCAAAGGACATGTTGTATTGGATTGTCAAAGGAGATCTGGTGTTGGATTGTCAAAGGAGATCTGGCATTGGATTGTCAAAGGACATGTTGTATTGGATTGTCAGAGGAGATCTGGTAATAAATTGTCACTGGAGATCTGGTACTGAATTGTCAGAGGAGATCTAGTATTGGATTGTCAAAGGAGATGTGGTATTGGATTGTCAGAAGAGATCTGGCATTGGATTATCAGGAGATCTGGCATTGGATTGTCAAAGGACATGTCATATTGGATTGTCAGAGGAGATCTGGTATTGGATTGTAAGAGGAGATCTGGTATTAGATTGTCAGAGGTGATCTGGTATTGGATTGTCAGAGGAGATCAGGGACTGTGTTGTCGCAGGAGATGTGGTATTGGATTATAAGAGGAGATCTGGCATTGGATTATAAGAGGAGATGTGGTATTGGATTGTCAGAGGAGACCTGGTATTGAATTGTCAAAGGAGATCTGGCATAGGATTGTCAGAGGAGATCTGGTATTGGATTGTAAGAGGAGATCTGGTATTGAATTGTCAAAGGAGATCTGGTACTGGATTGTCAATGGAGATCTGGTACTAGATTGTCAAAGGAGATTTAGTATAAAAATATAACAGTAGAACCTTCAGATAAGAGTTGCTTGTTGCCATAGGAAGAAGGCATTTGTTTGCTGGTATCACTTGTTAGAACAATCATCATAAGCAGCAGCTTAGTAGTTCTGCCAATACCAATGATGTGGGCTTTACTGTTTTTGTGTGTTTGGGCCAAACGGATCAGGTTGTCCTCAGTAGGTACATGTACATTTGTACCTGCTCTAGTTAGTTCTGAACCATCAGTGATAACCCCGTAACAAATGTCAGATGTCTTAATATCCTGAAACCCATATATTATCTCACTCTTGATATGCACTTGTTGAAAATTGTAATAATTTATCTTCATTTTACAAGGAAAAACACTGATTATAGCTCAGTCAAAGCTATTTTTGAGGGGTGGGGGTGGGGGAGTTATTTAAGAAGAATATCTGTAAAAATGGTTCAGATGCCAGTCAGTGTAGGTCTAATGACACTTGATTGGCCCCTGCTGTAGTAAGTAAGCCTTAGAAGGTCTAATGAAACTTGATTGGCCCCTGCTGTAGTAAGTAAGCCCTAGAAGGTCTAATGACACTTGATTGGCCCCTGCTGTAGTAAGTAAGCCCTAGAAGGTCTAATGACGCTTAATTGGCCCCTGCTGTAGTAAGTGAGCCCTAGAAGGTCTAATGACACTTGATTGGCCCCTGCTGTAGTAAGAGAGCCCTAGAAGGTCTAATGACACTTGATTGGCCCCTGCTGTAATAAGTAAGCCCTAGAAGGTCTAATGACACTTGATTGGCCCCTGCTGTAGTAAGTAAGCCCTAGAAGGTCTAATGACACTTGATTGGCCCCTGCTGTAGTAAGTAAGCCCTAGAAGGTCTAATGACACTTGATTGGCCCCTGCTGTAGTAAGTAAGCCCTAGAAGGTCTAATGACACTTGATTGGCCCCTGCTGTAGTAAGTAAGCCCTAGAAGGTCTAATGACACTTGATTGGCCCCTGCTGTAGTAAGTAAGCATCAGAAGGTCTAATGACACTTGATTGGCCCCTGCTGTAGTAAGTAAGCCTTAGAAGGTCTAATGACACTTGATTGGCCCCTGCTGTAGTAAGTAAGCCCTAGAAGGTCTAATGACACTTGATTGGCCCCTGCTGTAGTAAGTAAGCCCTAGAAGGTCTAATGACACTTGATTGGCCCCTGCTGTAGTAAGTAAGCCCTAGAAGGTCTAATGACACTTGATTGGCCCCTGCTGTAGTAAGTAAGCCCTGGAAGGTCTAATGACACTTGATTGGCCCCTGCTGTAGTAAGTAAGCATCAGAAGGTCTAATGACACTTGATTGGCCCCTGCTGTAGTAAGTAAGCCCTAGAAGGTCTAATGACACTTGATTGGCCCCTGCTGTAGTAAGTAAACCCTAGAAGGTCTAATGACACTTGATTGGCCCCTGCTGTAGTAAGTAAACCCTAGAAGGTCTAATGACACTTGATTGGCCCCTGCTGTAGTAAGTGAGCCCTAGAAGGTCTAATGACACTTGATTGGCCCCTGCTGTAGTAAGAGAGCCCTAGAAGGTCTAATGACACTTGATTGGCCCCTGCTGTAATAAGTAAGCCCTAGAAGGTCTAATGACACTTGATTGGCCCCTGCTGTAGTAAGTAAGCCCTAGAAGGTCTAATGACACTTGATTGGCCCCTGCTGTAGTAAGTAAGCCCTGGAAGGTCTAATGACACTTGATTGGCCCCTGCTGTAGTAAGTAAGCCCTAGAAGGTCTAATGACACTTGATTGGCCCCTGCTGTAGTAAGTAAGCCCTAGATAAAGATGTATAGCTAATGACAAAGGTCTCCCCAGAGGCAGAGCATTCCTCAGGCTGTCTTGTTTGACATGAACACCCTTTAGCCAGACTCCCGCCCCCTGTGAGGTCTTGATACCCTTTCTTTCTTTCCTGTGCTTGGGTGATCTACACAGTGACAAATAACTGAATCTCCAAGCAGCCATAAATCAGAAGGCTGCATTATATAAGTGAAATTTCATTGAAAATGATGTTAAGCCTATCAGTCAGATAAGTGTTTGATTTAAGAGAAAAAGATTTATATTTTTCATTTTATCTAATCGTCTGGTCTAATTTCAGCGTCATGCAATGAAATATACCAAAAAACAAATTAAAAGTGATTGCTTAAGTAAATGTTGTGTACGCAAATGCATAATACATTGATTTGTCGCATAATTGTTGCATTGATATGTCCTGTACATCTGAAAGTAGGATGCTGTACAGTAGCTGGCTATGATAACAGCTGCTAGTTCCACAGTGTATTACAAAGGCATAGCAGACCTCACTAGGGACTATAACTGGTTGTTAGAGAAACTCCTCGTACTCCAGTCATTTCATATACATGCAATCTTGATTTTCATTTTAGTTCAGGTGTTGCAGAGATACATCATGTCATTCTCATACAGCCTGACCTCATATATGTACTGGGAATAGATTAATACTGTTAACTTCTTTAGGTTGTTGGCTGTGTCTCTGAGTCGACCTGTTGGAGTCGACCTGTTGGAGTCCACCTGTTGTATGAATGGTGATCCTGTCTGGCTTATGCCTGGCACATGTCACAGGTGATGTCGTGGTTATTGCTAACTCTGTCCAATCTGACATGCTCTCTGTCAGGGCTACATGACAGGCATGAGATGTATTAGCCGTAATGAGGAGGGTATCATGATAAAACTTTACACAGGCTGTTAATAAGTCGCATTCCTAAAATTCAGAAAAAAAAACACAATCTGTTCATTTTCTCCCAAACTTGATAAAAATCAACTGTAAGCCATTTACAAATTCCATTTGCAAGGTGCGTCATTTTGAGCTTAATATTATAATTTTTTACATATCTCATGATCAGTTGCATCAGGTAAATATTAAATAAACATCGTATATAAGAGTGAAAAATGTTGTATATCACATAAAACAAATAAAATGAAATATACACAAACTGGTAAGTAAGGAATGTCAGCTGTTACACATGTCATATAAATGTATGTGCATACATTTAGAAAATCATCAGAGGGAACCCCTTGTTACAAGTACATGTGTGTTATATATACTATATACTTGTTACAAATACATGTATGTTATATATACTATATACTTGTTACAAGTACATGTATGTTATATATACTATATACTTGTTACAAGTACATGTATGTGATATATACTATATACTTGTTACAAGTACATGTATGTTATATATACTATATACTTGTTACAAGTACATGTATGTGATATATACTATATACTTGTTACAAGTACATGTATGTGATATATACTATATACTTGTTACAAGTACATGTATGTGATATATACTATATACTTGTTACAAGTACATGTATGTGATATATACTATATACTTGTTACAAGTACATGTATGTTATATATACTATATACTTGTTACAAGTACATGTATGTGATATATACTATATACTTGTTACAGGTACATGTATGTGATATATACTAAATACTTGTTACAGGTACATGTATGTGATATATGCTAAATACTTGTTACAAGTACATGTATGTGATATATACTAAATACTTGTCACAAGTACATGTATGTGATATATACTATATACTATTGGTCATGATTCAAATGGGATCTATTAGTGTGTAATTCCAGATAGAACCTGGGAAAGCATTTTTAAGCTGAACTTTAAATTCAATCTATTTATTTAATTTACACTTCTTACATCATTGACATGCTATTTAATAGCATGATAACTCTGCACATTCATGATATATGCCACTTTCTAGTCTTACATTAATGTAAGGAAAGTTAATGTGTGGACCATTTGCTCGGCTCTCAGGTGAAATCAGTCTGTATGGTATAATTGAGCATACAAACTAAATTATGGTAATAGCCGAGTACATCTCTTATAACCTATTTTTAAATATGCAAATTAAGCATCAGATTTGAATTTGAATTTCTAAAATGACTGCTGAACACATGTAAGTGTAATTTGGTGTAATTGTTTTGTGAACATGTATATATGCAAACTACCAGTGTTATAGTAATGCCTTGTGCCCGGTATATGTGGTGTACCAGTACTGAACATTGTAACCAATATGTCTGGGGGGAGGGGATGGGTTACCCCTGTACTTTACCTAACAGCATGGGGTAGGATTGTAATTTCTCACTACCTGATTTATGCATACAGTACTCTTCATTTTCCCTTGATATTAGCATCAGCTCTGCATGGAGAGGTAAATATGTAACATTACAAAATTGATATGCATGTTCATTGCATGTAAAATTATGAGCTTTGTACAGAGATGGGGTGGCTTTTGAATTGAAGTTATTTGACAGTATTTGGTATACATGTGAGATAATTTGTCTGTCAAAGGCTTTATACCTTACTACTGTGTAGAAGAATTGTCATATGGTTGTCACACTTTTGCAATTAATACCTGTGCCTGTCTTTTAATAAGGTTTATTTTTTCAATATCATTATGCTAGAGTTGTTAATGGATGTATTACACATTTATGCACATATATATGTGTGGCTATTGTATGTAAATCATGTCCGTTTAGCATGCGTGTACATATGTATACATGTTTAACATGCACAGTGTGTATACATGTATTATCATGTGAAGCCTGTAACTGACAGCGCCTAATAACATGGAGATTATGCGACTAGGTGCAGCGATATGGTTCAGTGTTAAGTGAACAGCAGTGTGCATGAAGCAGTATATGTCCTCTGTCTTTATCAGAATCTAGCATATATTTATATACTGGACGTCCAGAGATTTACGATAACTAATTAGCACCTGGCTATGTACAGGTATGTAGATTATTAAGAGCTCATGGAGATGTGTCAGACGGGCTAATGTTGTCAGCTAGATCTTATAAACTCAGTCCACAAGGAGGGTACTAGCATGTAGCTGGTTGCTCAGGATTTGGTGTCTCCTTGATAACGGTACACAGTTTAAAGAAACATATCTTTGCATCCTCCAGCTGTTTTGAAGCCTGTAGTGATATCATGAACAAATGGTAAGCATAGTAGTTTTTTGTATTTTGTCATTTCCTAATTTATTGATCCAGCACATATGTGAATTGTACATAACTTTCATTTGGCTTTTCTAATATTGATTCAGTTCACACATTTAAAAAAATTGGAAAACAAATGCTTGTATATGGATTGTTTTATAAATGTGTACATAAAGTATTTGGTCATAAATCCACTCAGATTAAAACATCATATAGCAAACAAGGTACAGAGCGCAGATATGGTTTGCATTACACACGCAAGCTGGCATAGTGCACAGTTATATGCTTTATTTCATAGACCATTATTCTCAGTCATGCCATATCGGAAACAACAGAGGTTTAATATAGAAAGGCTAAAGGCATCATTGGCTGTACAGGGGGTTTCCCCCTGTAGGTATACAAATACTCTGACTTCCTTGATCCCGGTTGGCAGCAGGGATCAACGGAGTCCAAAGCTTTTTGGCTACACAGACATTTCTAAGCTTCAGAAATTTACTCCATACGGAAGCGTAAACCTTATGGATACATGTACATTTGTTTTGGGAATTATTGATGATACATGTATTGCTATTGGTTAACAAGTTTTCTGCAGGTACAGTATGTTTGAAGTGTTTTTCAGAGGAGATATTTTTACCTCAATACTTACAGTGAATCAGCAAATTTTTTCCCTGGCATTTTTTTGACTTAGCACTACTGTAAGTTGGCTGGTCATTTTTTAAATTTCATTACCTTATGAATTGATGTCAGACAGTAGCTGAGTTTTATATGACACTCATCTCTATACACAGTAGTTCCAAGCTAACCCCACTTCAACAATGAATGACTGTGTAGAACATTATATAATGCTTCTCTGTGACTTACATCTGATGAACAGTTGTCAACTCATATTATTAACCACAAAGAAAGGGGCACGTGTCTGTGTGTCCCACTACAAGCCATGACCTTTCTGTGATACACTATGTCTATAGACAAAGGGTTTGAATACCTTCATGGTATAGCTCCTGATCCCTGTTAACTTCTTTGTCCTGGTGCAGAGGAGTTTTGCTCTTTTGAAAGCAAATTTTTCATGTAATTTTATCTCTGTGCTCATTCAACAAACCACCATTATAAAGTGGGAGTATGGTAAACATTTGCAGATTGCATACTGATGTAGAGAGGACTTCCTCAGGTCTGATGGTCAGTATATATGTACTGTAAATCTTCAACCTTTTGGACCTCTAAAGCTCTTTTTCCAGTGGAATTTATGCATATAATTACTATGAAAATTATACTAAAATGACCTGTTTGTGTCACTAAAGATACAAACCTCATAAAACTGTGCAGATTATTTCTCTACACCTCATAGTTCTCTGAGAATGTTTGACAATATCCTTGGCAGTAATGGTTGAAAGGGTTGAAGAGTTATGCACTACCTCATCTGTGAAATGTAAAAATGTGATAGGAATGGATCTCCCTATCTTGTGTTAGCATCATTTAAAAATATTTCAGCTAAAGTTTGGATGTTCAGAAGCACCTTAAATAAAGATTGATGAATATTGAAATTAAAGACTATGAGAACTACAGGCATTTTATATCTGGTGAAACATGGGATTTTTTTCTCAGTTCTGCTCATACATGTAGGTAATCTGAAAGAAAATAATAATACAATTTGGATGTGCATGTGGATATTGACATGTAGGGCGTGAATAGTGAGGTCACAGGTTCAAATCCAGCTATCACTGGTGATACTACAGTTTTAAGTCAGGGGGATTGTCAGGTATCTGGCAAAAGTGGGGTTGTTTACTCTGGGCTCTCCATTTTTCTACCCAGTCCACCCCAATAACCTGGGCCTCCGTCATATTTATGTAGCAATAAATAAACTTTGTTAGTTGTAGCAATACCTGCATGGATGTGGTGGAAGAGCCTGTTTTGTGATGGGGATCATAATGGTCCTTTAAAATTAAAACCTGAAATCTTCTCCATGGCCAACTTACACGTTCAGCCTCACTTCATGAGAACAATTGATCTTGTGAGGTTTTAAGGTTTCCGTGGAAGGCAGGATTATATTAAACTGGAAAAAAGTTCCACCACCAAAGTTATATTTGACAACGTGTTTATTTTCCTGGAAAACTGCAATCTTGGGGCAATTTGAGTGCATTTACCATATATGTTGTTGGTAAATCTGTTATATACATATATGCTCTCTAAAGTGACTTATACTCCAATAAGCTGGTGTATTTTGCCCTTCCTTAGGAAGGGGGTTTTCCCCTGTGTTTTTAGTGATCTGTTTGGGACTCCCTGGACTTGGATATAACAGTCATCAGACATGGTGTGAACAAAAACTCTCAACACAATGGCTGGCGGCACCCTGCCTGGCTGAGACTCTCCAGGGCTGACTCATTAGAGATGTAGGTCAGCCAAGCTAATATTCCAGGTCATATTATTGATTGTTGGATGGAGAATAAATGGGCAGATTCTTGTTACAAACGGCACTCCAAGTGTTACATTGATTCAGTTTTTGAATCCATCAATCTTTTATGAGCAAAACTTTATAGCAAAGAACATGAGTTTGTGCTACAGAGAATGTCTAAACACCCACTTCCTTATTTATTCTCTGAGTGGACTGATATTAATGGAAACAACAGGGTTGTATGTTTACCAGCGTCATTTGTATAAGGTTGAAGATAAGGACTGTATCCATAAATCTGTATTTATTACTGTGATCAGCTTCCGTTTTGTGCGGTCTCTTGCATATTTAATCTTAGCTTTATATATATATATATATATATATATATATATATATATATATCCTCTTCTATAGATACACATACAACCTGAACTCATGGATTAATTATTTACAGCCAAACATGACTCGACGTGTACTGCATGTACACCTGTGATTTCAACCCCTGCTCGGGGACCTCTGTTGCTTAGGGCAGTGTACTGACCCAGGAGTCTCTCACCAAAACGGTCGCTGTGAGTTCAAGTCCAGCTCATGCTGGCATCCTCTCCGGCTGTACATCGGAAGGTCTGGCAGCAACCTGCGGATGGTCGTGGGTTTTACGCTGGGCTCTGCCCGGTTACACCTGTGATTTCAATCTCTGCTCTACACACTGTGTGTACACCTGTGATTTTAACCCCTGCTCCACATGCTGTGTGTACACCTGTGATTTCAATCCCTGCTCTACACACGGCAAGCACACGTGTGATTTCATTCCCTGCTCTACACACCGCAAGGTCACCTGTGATTTCAATCCCTGCTCTACACATGGCAAGCAGACCTGTGATTTCAATCCCTGCTCTACACACAGCAAGCACACCTGTAATTTCAAATCCCTGCTCTACACACGGCAAGCAGACCTGTGATTTCAATCCCTGCTCTACACACAGCAAGCACACCTGTGATTTCAATCCATGCTCTACACACGGCAAGCACACCTGTGATTTCAATCCATGCTCTACACACGGCAAGCACACCTGTGATTTCAACCCCTGCCTTACATACTACATGTACACCTGTGATTTCAACCCCTGCTCTACACACTGCAAACACACCTGTGATTTCAACCCCTGCTGTACATACTACATGTACACCTGTGATTTCAACCCTTGCTCTAAACACTGCATGTACACCTGTGATTTCAACCCCTGCCTTACATACTACATGTACACCTGTGATTTCAACCCCTGCCTTACATACTACATGTAAGCTTGTGATTTCAACCCTTGCTCTACACACTGCAAACACACCTTTGATTTCAATCCCTGCTCTACACATGGCAAGCAGACCTGTGATTTCAATCCCTGCTCTACACACTGCAAACACACCTGTGATTTCAACCCCTGCCTTACATACTACATGTACACCTGTGATTTCAACCCTTGCTCTAAACACTGCATGTACACCTGTGATTTCAACCCCTGCCTTACATACTACATGTACACATGTGATTTCAACCCCTGCTCTACACACTGCAAACACACCTGTGATTTCAACCCCTGCCTTACATACTACATGTACACCTGTGATTTCAACCCTTGCTCTAAACACTGCATGTACACCTGTGATTTCAACCCCTGCCTTACATACTACATGTACACATGTGATTTCAACCCCTGCTCTACACACTGCAAACACACCTGTGATTTCAATCCCTGCTCTACACACTGCAAACACACCTGTGATTTCAACCCCTGCCTTACATACTACATGTACACCTGTGATTTCAACCCTTGCTCTAAACACTGCATGTACACCTGTGATTTCAACCCCTGCCTTACATACTACATGTACACATGTGATTTCAACCCCTGCTCTACACACTGCAAACACACCTGTGATTTCAACCCCTGCCTTACATACTACATGTACACCTGTGATTTCAACCCTTGCTCTAAACACTGCATGTACACCTGTGATTTCAACCCCTGCCTTACATACTACATGTACACATGTGATTTCAACCCCTGCTCTACACACTGCAAACACACCTGTGATTTCAACCCCTGCCTTACATACTACATGTACACCTGTGATTTCAACCCCTGCTCTACACACTGCAAACACACCTGTGATTTCAACCCCTGCCTTACATACTACATGTACACCTGTGATTTCAACCCTTGCTCTAAACACTGCATGTACACCTGTGATTTCAACCCCTGCTCCACATACTGTGTGTACACCTGTGATTTTAACACCAGCTGCATACATTAACATGTGGTGGGAGATGTTATTAACTTTTCTAAGTGTATGATAATTAATGTACAGGTATTTAAATCTGAATCAAGAAGCAATGAAGGTTCTCTGTTCACAGCTTAGTTTAGCAGCTTTAAGCTTATTATTTGTTCTTGCTCCAAAGGTGATATTTTCATTAAGAAATGACCTGCAAAGTTCTGAGGTAGAATCTTTGGGGCTTAGTTTTAGAGATACACCTGGCAGAAACAGTTAATAGCTAAGGTGCCAGGATGTCGAGAGGGGATTATAAATGACTAGGTGGCACAGTTCTGAGCCCGACATCTGCACCGCTATAGCACCAAAAGACTGGGTGGCACAGTGCTGAGCCCGACATCTGCACCGCTACAGCACCAAAAGACTAGGTGGCACAGTTCTGAGCCCGACATCTGCACCGCTATAGCACCAAAAGACTGGGTGGCACAGTGCTGAGCCCGACATCTGCACTGCTATAGCACCAAAAGACTGAGTAGCACAGTTCTGAGCCCGACATCTGCACCGCTATAGCACCAAAAGACTGGGTGGCACAGTTCTGAGCCCGACATCTGCACCGCTACAGCACCAAAAGACTAGGTGGCACAGTTCTGAGACCGACATCTGCACCGCTATAGCACCAAAAGACTGGGTGGCACAGTTCTGAGCCCGACATCTGCACCGCTATAGCACCAAAAGACTAGGTGGCACAGTTCTGAGCCCGACATCTGCACCGCTATAGCACCAAAAGACTGGGTGGCACAGTTCTGAGCCCGACATCTGCACCGCTACAGCACCAAAAGACTGGGTGGCACAGTTCTGAGCCCGACATCTGCACCGCTACAGCACCAAAAGACTGGGTGGCACAGTGCTGAGCCCGACATCTGCACCGCTACAGCACCAAAAGACTGGGTGGCACAGTTCTGAGCCCGACATCTGCACTGCTATAGCACCAAAAGACTTAATTTTGATGGAATCTCTATGTAGCTCCAATAACAGGGAATGCGATGTTAGACAAATGGTTGGGTGCAGTTTTAAGAAGTACTGTATGTATTGAGCTCAGGTTTTGCATTCTTGTAGAGCACAATAACACGAGGGGAATGTTCTGTCGTTTGCTGTGTGCATAATATAAATACTGCAAATGACAAAATTCATGACTTAGTGTATTGTGTATTAGAATCAGTGTTAATCAAAATGTTAGGGGTGGTTTCTGGAAAAGTTCTGCATGTATTGACCTGAAGTTTTAAGTGCATAATGACCCTAGGATTATATTCCATCTGTGTGCACATAATTCCTGTAAATTTCCAAATTCATGACTTCAGTATTATATGTATTGAGCTGAAATTTTGCATTCATTTGTCCCCCACAGGTGAGCTCTCTGGTACCCTTGTTACTTTGTTACCAGATCTAAGTTTTTGCTTGTTTCTCAGTGGTTGCCTAAAATCTTTATTTTTCTCATTAACCAGAATAAAACCTCTCCCTACTATCTTGTCCTAATTATTATGGTACACTGAGTTACACCCCACACAGAAGTTTTTATTAAGGACGGCCCAGGATATTGGTTTTTAGGGAGAGGTGTAATACAGGCCTGCTGCACACTCAGGTTATACAAAACATACTGCAACCCACCAGTTCCCAGTATGTTCCCAGCTTTGAGGATTATACAACACTGTGGCTCAGTCAGGAAGAGTTACATGTGTAAATATTGTTACATGGACTCCAGTGTGTGGGTGCGTAGGCAAACTTCTTTATAGCGTCACCTTGTTTTGTGGGTGCGTAGGCAATCTTCTTTATAGCATACCTTGCTAGAGCAGGCTAATTTTCTGTAGTAAATTCTTAATTCTTGATTTTGATACCCCTGAGGTCATGTAAAATGTCATTTCTACTGCTACATGAACTGTGTCCTCTGTAGAGGTCCATCTCGTCACTCTGATCAGCTCTGTTTGTGTAATTCTTACCTCTGATTAGTCCAGAACTTCTGATTTTATTAGTAGTGAGAATTTGGCTCATGATTTGCATTTTACATCCAGGTAAATTGTTTGTGCATTTAATTGTGCAGTTTCTGTGCAGTTAGCATTTATACTGCGAGTATGTAGCTGTAGTGATACTCTGTTTGTACGTGCACCGTCAGGCTCCAGGCCGGAGACAAGGTGAACTGAAATGAATGTGCACATGTTCTCAGTTTGGAACATTAGTCACCACAATTTTCATGGATTAATTGGTATTTTAATGTCTTATTTAGGAGACTTCACTTGATATGACCTGATTTATGTGTGGAGGAAACTGCAGAATTTTGAAGTGCAGACTGAAGAGTGCTAGCCTCTCATGTTTGTAGATCTGAGAGTGGACAGGTGTATGACAAAAGCTTGTTGTGAGCTGATGTTGATGTACATACAGTGTTGTAATAATGTGTGACGGCTGGTGGGGGCAGAGGTTTCTTTCATGATCTGTACATTCCAAACATCAGCATGCACACAATCCTTGTTCTTATGCTCATTATATATTCACCAGTATACACTGTGTGTATTCTTGAATGCCATCTTCATTATGCTTGCTCTGGCCTGACAGTAAAATACCTGGTCTGCAGGTACAGGTTCTAATGAGACTTGATTAGCTGGACTCACCTGTGATCAATAAAGTAATCAATAGTAGCCTTTAGGGTGATGAAGTTAAGGGGGACAAATGGTTTTGTGGCTTGACATTCTTACATTGGCAGTATCTTCAAGGAACTTTGCTGTAAAACTGGCTTACAATTTTGTACGAAGTTCAGAAGTTTAAAATTGTGAATGAGTTAGTTCATTCAAATTTGATGTCTTACAAGGACTAAGTTGCAACAGCGTCACCTTGTTTTGTCTATGTTTATACAAGTACGTGACTACTAGGGCTGTCTAGTCGGGAAAGTATTGCATCAGTATCGATGATCATTCATGTTCCCATACAAATTCGGCTATGGTACACATGCTACCCTAACAGTGCATATGCAGTGCAATGGTACAGACTCAGAAAAATAAAACATTCCGTTCTGTAGTATTCATCACTCGATCGTCATATGTTCACAAAATTTAATGGTTTTGTCATGTTTGTATAAAACTTGTACATGAAAACATTGGGCTTGCTGTGGAGTATGCCCTACAGTGTCAGAGATGATGGTTAGGGTATAGATTATACCTACATGTACACAAGCCTGGATACTCTTGTTTTCTGCTCTGCTTAATCAGACCATGTAGCGAGCATTTCTGCTTGACTACAGTGGTACAGTGTAATAACCGGGAGGCAAATAAGTGATCAGTATGACTGGAATACTATCTGATAATTCTAGTGATCATATGCGGCTGGAGAGAAGAGATCAGGGTGGATTCCAGGTCTGATCCATCAGTGCACTGTTAATCAGGTAGACAATTATATACACATACCGTAAATACCGCGAGCAAATCCGCTCAGAAAATTACACCTCACTGGTATGTATTAATTGTTTTTAAGACATGTTTGCATATATCTCATGTTTGCAGCTTCTGATCATAAAGGCTTTGATATTGATATTAAACCAGAGTGGTCATGTTTTTTGACTCCGGTATTTTGTTGTAGGATGGAAAAGGAAGAGTTTGCAGTAACTTTGATACATATGTACTTAGGAGAATAAGGTGCATGCTTGACATGGTTTATTATTTTACACTTGCATGGGTTATGTCTTTTAGTAGACATTTAGTAGACTAGACTAAGATAATAACTCCACCTGACGAGTTGACGTGTTTGAAAAATCTTAGTAAATCATAAATCAGCCTTGTGACCTCATTTCCGCAAAACAAGAACAAGAATATCTCTGCGACATGGGAGGTGTAACTGAGGTGTAACTGAGGTATAACTGAGGTATAACTGATAACAACTGAGGTATTAACAATTAGCCGGTGTTCTGCTGATGTACATTTATCTATATGTCACCACTTAAAACCCAGCCAGATGCTTGGTTGGGAAGCAGTAAGAACTTCGAGAGTAGGGCCTTTTAAAAGTATATTCTTAATGATCACCGTATGCCCACCCGTAAATGTGATTAGGAGAGATTGTGCCAAATAATGAGCTAATCTGTTTTCCCTGCTTCATTGCATGGCAGTAGAACCTGGTAAGACAGCTTAGTCTGTCAGTTATTATGCAGACTCTCGTAGGTGATTTCAGTAGCAAACTGGAAGTAGGCCTACATGGAGAGACAGAGGGGGTGGGGATAGATTTGACATGGACACACGGCCACATATTGTGTGTGAACATTAACCTGAAGCGCTGTAGTAGTAGCCTAATGCTTATATAGTGCTGAGCAGTAGTAAGTGTTTCAGGTACCTACCAACAGTCCCCCACCCTCACCCACCACCCTCAGCCCTGTATCTATCAGATACCTTCCAATATTTTCCTCTCACCCCACTCACCACTCCCAGCCCTGTATCCATCAGATACCTTCCAACATCCACCCCAGCCCTGTATCAGTCAGGTACCTACCAACATTCCTCCCCCAGCCCTGTATCAGTCAGGTACCTACCAACATTCCTCCCCCAGCCCTGTATCCATCAGATACCTACCAACATTCCTCCCCCAGCCCTGTATCCATCAGGTACCTACCAACATTCCTCCCCCCAGCCCTGTATCCATCATATACCTACCAACATTCCTACCCCAGCCCTGTATCAGTCAGGTACCTACCAACATTCCTCCCCCAGCCCTGTATCCATCAGATACCTACCAACATTCCTCCCCCAGCCCTGTATCCATCAGATACCTACCAACATTCCTCCCCCAGCCCTGTAGCCATCAGATACCTACCAAAATTCCTCCCCCAGCCCTGTAGCCATCAGATACCTACCAACATTCCTCCCCCAGCCCTGTATCAGTCAGGTACCTACCAACATTCCTCCCCCAGCCCTATATCCATCATGTACCTACCAACATTCCTCCCCCAGCCCTATATCCATCATGTACTTACCAACATTCCTCCCCCAGCCCTGTATCCATCAGGTACCTACCAACATTCCTCCCCCAGCCCTATATCCATCAGGTACCTACCAACATTCCTCCCCCAGCCCTGTATCCATCATATACCTACCAACATTCCTCCCCAGCCCTTTATCAGTCAGGTACCTACCAACATTCCTCCCCCAGCCCTATATCCATCAGATACCTACCAACATTCCTCCCCCAGCCCTGTATCCATCATATACCTACCAACATTCCTCCCCCAGCCGTGTATCCATCAGATACCTACCAACATTCCTCCTCCAGCCGTGTATCCATCATGTACCTACCAACATTCCTCCCCCAGCCCTATATCCATCAGATACCTACCAACATTCCTCCCCCAGCCCTGTATCAGTCAGATACCTACCAACATTCCTCCCCCAGCCCTGTATCCATCATATACCTACCAACATTCCTCCCCCAGCCCTGTATCCATCATATACCTACCAACATTCCTCCCCGGCCCTTTATCAGTCAGGTACCTACCAACATTCCTCCCCCAGCCCTGTATCCATCAGATACCTACCAACATTCCTCCCCCAGCCCTGTATCCATCAGATACCTACCAACATTCCTCCCCCAGCCCTGTATCCATCAGATACCTACCAACATTCCTCCCCCAGCCCTGTATCCATCATATACCTACCAACATTCCTCCCCCAGCCCTATATCCATCAAGTACCTACCAACATTCCTCCCCCAGCCCTATATCCATCAGATACCTACCAACATTCCTCCCCCAGCCCTATATCCATCAGATACCTACCAACATTCCTCCCCCAGCCCTGTATCCATCAGGTACCTACCAACATTCCTCCCCCAGCCCTATATCCATCATGTGCCTACCAACATTCCTCCCCCAGCCCTGTAGCCATCATGTACCTACCAACATTCCTCCCCCAGCCCTTTATCAGTCAGATACCTACCAACATTCCTCCCCCAGCCCTGTATCCATCAGATACCTACCAACATTCCTCCCCCAGCCCTGTATCCATCAGATACCTACCAACATTCCTTCCCCAGTCCTGTATCCATCAGATACCTACCAACATTCCTTCCCCAGTCCTGTATCCATCAGATACCTACCAACATTCCTCCCCCAGTCCTGTATCCATCAGGTACCTACCAACATTCCTCCCCCAGCCCTATATCCATCAAGTACCTACCAACATTCCTCCCCCAGTCCTGTATCCATCAGATACCTACCAACATTCCTCCCCAGCCGTGTATCCATCATGTACCTACCAACATTCCTCCCCCAGCCCTGTACCCATCAGTTACCTACCAACATTCCTCCCCCAGCCGTGTATCCATCAGATACCTACCAACATTCCTCCCCCAGCCCTGTATCCATCAGATACCTACCAACATTCCTCCCCCAGCCCTGTATCCATCAGATACCTACCAACATTCCTCCCCAGCCCTATATCCATCAAGTACCTACCAACATTCCTCCCCAGCCCTGTATCCTTCAGATACCTACCAACATTCCTCCCCCAGCCCTGTATCCATCATGTACTTACCAACATTCCTCCCCCAGCCCTGTATCCATCATGTACTTACCAACATTCCTCCCCCAGCCCTGTATCAGTCAGGTACCTACCAACATTCCTCCCCCAGCCCTGTATTCATCAGATACCTACCAACATTCCTCCCCAGCTCTGTAGCCATCAGATACCTACCAACATTCCTCCCCCAGCCCTGTAGCCATCAGATACCTACCAACATTCCTCCCCCAGCCCTGTATCCATCATATACCTACCAACATTCCTCCCCCAGCCCTGTATCCATCATATACCTACCAACATTCCTCCCCCAGCCCTTTATCCATCAAGTACCTACCAACATTCCTCCCCCAGCCCTGTATCCATCAGATACCTACCAACATTCCTCCCCCAGCCCTATATCCATCATGTACCTACCAACATTCCTCCCCCAGCCCTGTAGCCATCATATACCTACCAACATTCCTCCCCCGGCCCTGTAGCCATCACCCAGCTTTCCATCATTAAACGTAATTGTCTGGCAAAGGACATATGGAAATGTAGGTCCTTTTGTTGTTGGTTGAGGGAGAGAGAAATCAATAAGTATGACTGGTGATTCATAACTTAAACGGCTGCTCAGTAGGTTTGAAATTTAGAGTTGTCTCCCTTGATCTCCATTAACATTATAGTGTGGGTTATACATACAATAACATGTACATAGAAATATTCTCATGTTAAGGATCTAAGAATACAACATAGGCATTTATAAAATGTACTTAAAGTTAGAATCTCTAATATCTGGGCATAAATTTGTAGATTTAGGTATTAAGTATTTAGCAAGCTCATGGGAACATTTTTAACTGTAAATTTATTAAAAGATAATTTAGTGTGTTTTCAGTGTACTGCCTGTATTAAAGAAGAACCACTGTACATGCACATTGTAGCTGTTTTGGTCTGACAGCTCATTTGGTAGAGTGGTGAATCGGCTGTACATGTACATTGTAGCTGTTTTGGTCTGACAGCTCATTTGGTAGAGTGGTGAATCTGCTGTACATGTACATTGTAGCTGTTTTGGTCTGACAGCTCATTTGGTAGAGTGGTGAATCTGCTGTACATGTACATTGTAGCTGTTTTGGTCTGACAGCTCATTTGGTAGAGTGGTGAATCTGCTGTACATGTACATTGTAGCTGTTTTGGTCTGACAGCTCATTTGGTAGAGTGGTGAATCTGCTGTACATGTACATTGTAGCTGTTTTGGTCTGACAGCTCATTTGGTAGAGTGGTGAATCTGCTGTACATGTACATTGTAGCTGTTTTGGTCTGACAGCTCATTTGGTAGAGTGGTGAATCTGCTGTACATGTACATTGTAGCTGTTTTGGTCTGACAGCTCATTTGGTAGAGTGGTGAATCTGCTGTACATGTACATTGTAGCTGTTTTGGTCTGACAGCTCATTTGGTAGAGTGGTGAATCTACTGTACATGTACATTGTAGCTGTTTTGGTCTGACAGCTCATTTGGTAGAGTGGTGAATCTACTGTACATGTACATTGTAGCTGTTTTGGTCTGACAGCTCATTTGGTAGAGTGGTGAATCTACTGTACATGTACATTGTAGCTGTTTTGGTCTGACAGCTCATTTGGTAGAGTGGTGAATCTACTGTACATGTACATTGTAGCTGTTTTGGTCTGACAGCTCATTTGGTAGTGTGGTGAATCTACTGTACATGTACATTGTAGCTGTTTTGGTCTGACAGCTCATTTGGTAGAGTGGTGAATCTACTGTACATGTACATTGTGAATCTACTGTACATGTACATTGTAGCTGTTTTGGTCTGACAGCTCATTTGGTAGAGTGGTGAATCTACTGTACATGTACATTGTAGCTGTTTTGGTCTGACAGCTCATTTGGTAGAGTGGTGAATCTACTGTACATGTACATTGTAGCTGTTTTGGTCTGACAGCTCATTTGGTAGAGTGGTGAATCTACTGTACATGTACATTGTAGCTGTTTTGGTCTGACAGCTCATTTGGTAGAGTGGTGAATCTACTGTACATGTACATTGTAGCTGTTTTGGTCTGACAGCTCATTTGGTAGAGTGGTGAATCTACTGTACATGTACATTGTAGCTGTTTTGGTCTGACAGCTCATTTGGTAGAGTGGTGAATCTACTGTACATGTACATTGTAGCTGTTTTGGTCTGACAGCTCATTTGGTAGAGTGGTGAATCTGCTGTACATGTACATTGTAGCTGTTTTGGTCTGACAGCTCATTTGGTAGAGTGGTGAATCTGCTGTACATGTACATTGTAGCTGTTTTGGTCTGACAGCTCATTTGGTAGAGTGGTGAATCTACTGTACATGTACATTGTAGCTGTTTTGGTCTGACAGCTCATTTGGTAGAGTGGTGAATCTACTGTACATGTACATTGTAGCTGTTTTGGCCTGACAGCTCATTTGGTAGAGTGGTGAATCTACTGTACATGTACATTGTAGCTGTTTTGGTCTGACAGCTCATTTGGTAGAGTGGTGAATCTACTGTACATGTACATTGTAGCTGTTTTGGTCTGACTGCTCATTTGGTAGAGTGGTGAATCTACTGTACATGTACATTGTAGCTGTTTTGGTCTGACAGCTCATTTGGTAGAGTGGTGAATCTACTGTACATGTACATTGTAGCTGTTTTGGTCTGACAGCTCATTTGGTAGAGTGGTGAATCTACTGTACATGTACATTGTAGCTGTTTTGGTCTGACAGCTCATTTGGTAGAGTGGTGAATCTACTGTACATGTACATTGTAGCTGTTTTGGTCTGACTGCTCATTTGGTAGAGTGGTGAATCTACTGTACATGTACATTGTAGCTGTTTTGGTCTGACAGCTCATTTGGTAGAGTGGTGAATCTACTGTACATGTACATTGTAGCTGTTTTGGTCTGACAGCTCATTTGGTAGAGTGGTGAATCTACTGTACATGTACATTGTAGCTGTTTTGGTCTGACAGCTCATTTGGTAGAGTGGTGAATCTGCTGTACATGTACATTGTAGCTGTTTTGGTCTGACAGCTCATTTGGTAGAGTGGTGAATCTACACACTTCATATGAAGCTGTAAAGATTAGTTTTGTAGCTTTTTGAGTTATGTCGGTTTGAGAACTCATAACTATTTGACAAACCAAGTATGATCATATTTTTACTTACGTATGAGAATCATACTATACTAATTATACTACCAGAAGCATGGATATGAAGACGTACTTTATTTTGTGCTACTGTTAATTGTGATATATTTTGGGGAGCTGATCTATTCTGTAACTGTGCCTGTTTGTTGTCTGCAGGATGATGCTATCTACAGCTTTGAAGTCAGGAAATCTAGTGATGACATTACGGAGAAGACGGAAACGACAAGCCCCGCCCCCTCCACCACCTGTCAGGCAGTCATCATTCCAGGACCAGGAGTCACAGGTGTGTGTGAATAGGTCACAAAGTAATCCGCTTACAGACTTCACGAATCTCCAGGATCAAAATGACTCTACAGATTCGCCGCAAAACAGTTTCAGCTACGTACAAAGTGAACATGGCTACCCCAAATCTCCTTACAGACAGCATAGTCTGGACCATCACATGATGGCCTCCAGAGAGACTTACTCACAAAACTACCAGAATATGTGCTCTATGAATGTACAGAATAGCTCCAGTCCATACAGCTCTCCTGCCACTCATCGCACAAACTCTGACTACCAGTCCGTCCTGACCAATCACGAGAGGCAGAGTCCACATATGACGAACAGTCCTGAACAAAACCTCTGCAAGGGTGATCTTCCATTAACTAAACCCAGACCGCACAGGCGGCCATCAGATCCTGACCAGATGGACAGAACTGTATTACCCATGTCGAACTGCTCACCCCGATCGCCTGAATACACCAGTGACTACAATGATTATGCAAATGTCTCTAATGGCTACCATAGTGCTAGTGAATTGACATACAGCAGAAATTCATACAATGACATGCCAAAGTTTGTGAAGAAGAAGCCATTGGCGTTGCGTATTAATACTCAGATTGGGGAGGATGTTTTGAACCGGTCTGTCAACGATGGGTATTACCGTACTGAGGGGACAGGAAGTGGCTGTAACACGCCCACAGAGTTCAGCACATTGAGGGGGCTGGTGTCCTCGCCAACATTCGTGGGAAAGGTAAGCCACTGCAATACTTTACTTGTAGTCAACGATACTAAAAATGATCTATGATAGCAAAACTAGACAACTGAATGTCCAAAAATGATTCTATTCTTCCATGCCACACTGGTCATAAATGATAGACACTGATGTCACATGGCTGTCAGGGACATAGTAGTCTCCTGAGCACTGATTGGTTACACTTTGCCAGGGCTAATGATTTACAGTTGTGTTTTACATTTGGTTGGCTAAGTTTTGTCCATGGGTGACTATGATTGTGGAACGGTGAAGTACTCGCATCTTTACAGACTTCACAGAGGATGTTACAAAGGAGAGTACATGTAATCTGTAGCCTGTGGCATGTCAGACGTTGTATCTAACCAGTCGACAATGTCTGACTCTAAGTACACATGTTCATTAACCCATGAGATTGTTCCATGGAAGGGAACTGTAATTAACAAGGTCAGTATGAAACATTGGATATTGTTACATGACATATAAAACTTGATTAATTGATTACGGAAGTCAGGGGTCTGTTTAGAGAAAATGTTCACAATCAGAAATAAATTTTTGTGGATAAATTACAAAGCCTATTTTCAGTTTTGGCTGTCATTGAGAAATGATGGTTTTTGTATATGCATGCATGTCCTTTATGAAGTCATTATTTCAAAACACAATGAATCAGGCATCAGGAGACCTGGCCTGTCAAGAAGTATATTAATATATAAGAAGCAACCAATCCCTTGTGCAGTAAAACTCTTTACTGAGGAATAAAAGAGGTTTGTCATTCACAAACTGGAGGACTAAAGTGTGCAATAGATGATTAGGTTTAAAGTACTTGTAGGCCTCTCCCCTGTTGATCAGTGGCCAAGTGTGTTGCAAAAATCATCAACTCACCCCTGAGAAAAATAACCCAAGTGACGACAGATTCTGTGATAGGGAGACCTAGTTCCGTACAGGGTGTTAATTAGCCTAGATACCTGGCCCGGTGTCAGCAGATGTCAGCTGCCATTAGCACTTACATATATGTTTCAAACAGATTTCTGTAATGATATTGACCTTCAGATAGGAAATTATGGTATTCTTTCTTTGGATGATGATTAATGTTTGATGAAATAATTTTTGAGGGAAGAATGTACTTTGAAAAATTAGCCCTTAAGTCATCTGTATGGGAACTCTCAGCTGGAAGGTGTGGGAGCTGTCAGCTGGAAGGTGTGGGAGCTGTCAGCTGGAAGGTGTGGGAGCTGTCAGCTGGAAGGTGTGGGAGCTCTCAGCTGGAAGGTGTGGGAGCTCTCAGCTGGAAGATGTGGGAACTCTCAGCTGGAAGGTGTGGGAGCTGTCAGCTGGAAGGTGTGGGAGCTCTCAGCTGGAAGGTGTGGGAGCTCTCAGCTGGAAGGTGTGGGAGCTCTCAGCTGGAAGGTGTGGGAACTCTCAGCTGGAAGGTGTGGGAGCTGTCAGCTGGAAGGTGTGGGAGCTCTCAGCTGGAAGGTGTGGGAGCTCTCAGCTGGAAGATGTGGGAACTCTCAGCTGGAAGGTGTGGGAGCTCTCAGCTGGAAGGTGTGGGAGCTCTCAGCTGGAAGGTGTGGGAGCTCTCAGCTGGAAGGTGTGGGAGCTCTCAGCTGGAAGATGTGGGAACTCTCAGCTGGAAGGTGTGGGAGCTGTCAGCTGGAAGGTGTGGGAGCTCTCAGCTGGAAGGTGTGGGAGCTCTCAGCTGGAAGGTGTGGGAACTCTCAGCTGGAAGGTGTGGGAGCTGTCAGCTGGAAGGTGTGGGAGCTCTCAGCTGGAAGGTGTGGGAGCTCTCAGCTGGAAGATGTGGGAACTCTCAGCTGGAAGGTGTGGGAGCTGTCAGCTGGAAGGTGTGGGAGCTCTCAGCTGGAAGGTGTGGGAGCTCTCAGCTGGAAGGTGTGGGAGCTCTCAGCTGGAAGGTGTGGGAGCTGTCAGCTGGAAGGTGTGGGAGCTGTCAGCTGGAAGGTGTGGGAGCTCTCAGCTGGAAGGTGTGGGAGCTCTCAGCTGGAAGGTGTGGGAGCTCTCAGCTGGAAGGTGTGGGAGCTGTCAGCTGGAAGGTGTAGGAGCTCTCAGGTGGAAGATAGGAACTCTCAGCTGGAAGGTGTGGGAGCTCAGCCGGAGGGTGTGGGAGCTCTCAGCTGGAAGATAGGAACTCTCAGCTGGAAGGTGTGGGAGCTGTCAGCTGGAAGGTGTGGGAACTCTCAGCTGGAAGGTGTGGGAGCTCTCGTGGATTTAAACTGGTCTTAAACTAATTACCATGGATGAAGATGTCTGGGATTAAAGTCATCAATGACTACATTAGGCTATGATTTTAGATGTAGTTGTTACTCAGAGAAGTGGTGGTAAAACGATATAGCCACTTAACAAAGAGGAAGTGTGGCTACACATAGGCCATTCCTGAATGGATGTATGTGAAGATGATTATATCTTGGAAAATAGCATTGTCCTCGGTTAAGGCAGCTGACACCAAAGTTTTGAAAATTCAGACAAAAATGATATTGAATTAGGAAATTTCTACATTGCCTGTTGATATTTAGAGGCTTATTAAAGTTTACCCTGCAAATAATTTTAACCAGCCATTTATTGGGTCAATCAACATAGCAAGAAGCTGGCTGCCAGGAATGGGGGTGTTGGGATGGGGTAAGGGAGGGAAGAGAGAGGGCATTACGTATATGTTGTACAGGCTGATATTAACATGGTCTCACTACAATAATTATAAATTATTGCTGATATGACTGCTGTAAGTATTGTTTACTTCATGCTTCATGTTTATTATATGTATACATCAGTCTTCATGTGTATTACATGTGTACATCGGACTTCATGTATATTAAATGTAAATATCAGATTTCATGTGTATTATATGTACACATCAGACTTCATGTATATTAAATGTGTACATCAAACTTCATGTACAGTACATATGTACATCAGACTTCATGAATATTACATGTATACATCAGACTTCATGTATGTTACATGTACACATCAGACTTCCTGTATATTACATGTAAACATCAGACTTCGTGTACGTTACCTGTATACATCAGACTTCATGTACGTTATAAGTATGCATCAGACTTCATGTATATTACATGTATACATCAGACTTGTCCAGTCAAATGAACATCATATTCATTTATTTTTTCTGAAAACATTTATCTTGGATACCCATGAAACAATCGGCATTTGGATCTGAATTTATAACTCAGATAATTTATAACTTTGTATCAGATTATGATGATGGTATTTAGGCTGTGCTGTAATTTTTGGAGATGAGGCGTGGGGGTGTAGAAAGAGTGTAGAGATGTTGTGTTCAGTTGTGAAAGTAGTGCACCTATAGCAAAGCTTATTTCATGGGTAAGAACCCATGTGAATGAACAACAGCCATGTTGTTTGATGTTGGGGGCCGGGCTTATGTGTTCTTGAAAACAGAGCTTTAGTTCTGCATGAACCAGGAGTAGTGCTTAAGCCCTTGGGCTTTGGCTCTGATGGGAAAAGTATGTCATGTGGCAAATGGCACTTAAATTGTTCATGGCGTTTTGGGCACATATAGTGGTAAATTCTCCTGTGCCTCAGGAATCCAACAGGGAAGCAGTGCCTGGGGGAAGGGTAATGTTTGGTTTGCTACAATAGGAGAAGAACTTGAACCAGCGTTTGTGAGCATGGATGACTTCTGATTTCCTGCAATCAGTTCCTTGCACAGCAAGCTATGTTTATTAATGTGAAAATATCAGTGTATTAGGGTACTTATATCAGAATGAGCATAAAAGGAAACATATATGTTTTTTATATACATATATGTAATGTCCCTAACCTTCGTCTCCAAGTCATAGAATCATTAAAATGCTAGGCTTTATGTTGGTAACACTAAAAATTCATGTTATTTTACAAGCATTTTTTGCTGCTTTGACCCATTTTTTTCTGTTCATAGAATATGCATCTATCAGTAATGCATGCATGCATCCAGAAGCCATGGCAGATGTATCATAATTGTAAGCCTCTGTTAGAGTTAGCGACTTCAAAAGACCTCGGAGAATAACACGACCACCCAAACAGAGGTGCTAGTCAGCAACACTGCATGTGCAGATGTCGGTGGACCCACCATGAAGTCAATTGCGGGACCCACCCGCAATGAACCTACGTAAAATGGTTCTACCAAATGTTTTTTCTTAGCATTTGTTACAGTTACATACAAATCAAAGCGATAAAATCCTAATTAAATCTGTTTGTTTAACAGTTGGTGGTATTCACTTGTGTATATAAATTACATGTATTATGTAAATATGGTCCAATATTTAGGTGCAACAACACTCTTTCCGCTGTCCTATTGAAATTATTCGGATTTTTATTATTTTTTTTCTGTGTTTTTGAAAGCGTTAACAGTTGTAAAAAGAAAAGTTTTCATTGGATGTTGTTGAAATTTTGTGATTTTAGGAGCAAGGTTACGAGGCAAATTTTGGCCATTTTTGGCTATCTTTGGTCAGGTGACATGACGGCCATCTTGGATTTTGATCAAAACCTTTAAAAATCTTCTTCCCAAGAACTAACAGACACATTCTTTTGAAAGTTGATATACTTGTAGAGTGATTCCAGTTAGAACAAGTTTGAGCAAAATCTTATCATTTTTGTTGATTCGGAATCTACTTTTGGATTATGTCTATCTATATAACTTTTTGAGATATGGTCAAAAACTTTTTTCAGTCATGTAATTTCAATGGCCTGTAACTCGAGAACTACGAAAAATACAAGTCTGAGACATACACCAAATTGTAGCCCAAAACATGTAGTTTGTGCTGCCCAACAGATTTGAGCTGCGATTTATCGCTAGAAATATTTAAATGATGCCGCCCTACTTCAGAAATAGAAATGTGTAAGCCGGTGCATTTAACATAGACTTTGGAGGTAACTGTGCATTACTATACTTGTGCTGCAGGGAACCTACCCCATAGATCGGCCTCCTGTCACTCAAACCATGAAATGAACAACTCTCTCTCCTCTCCACATTTATCAACAGACAATTTTCATGGGTAATTCTCAACAATCCGGACGGCATTCCCCCATACCACCACCCTATCAGGAACATAAGTCCAAAGCCATGATGCAATATACAAAAAATGTCTGTCCACACACGTACTTTGAGTCGTGACGAGCCCAAAACACGTTACTCTTACTAGACCAAATTTAACCATTAAAGAAATATCTTAGTTTCCAATTTCAATTCAGGACCTTACATGCCCATGAGGAAGAGACAGGCTTTAGGATGCTGCACAGAAAAGTAGCTATGAAACCGTACACCATGGCTTTGGACTGACAACAGCTTATTCACCTTAACTATTTAAACCAAAATTTCATATCTTCATTGTGTCCTGACATTTCCTGTCACCTACATGCTCTCTGTCCTCGCTCTCCAAATTGAACTGAGCCCAGGCAAGCCAGATGGGACACTAGAGTGGGGTGATTGCACACCATGTTTCCAGCAATGTGAAATGTACGTACTTAACCAGGTGTGGTGATTGTCAAGGCCTATGATATCTGATAGTGTGGGGTTCAAACTCATTTGATTATTTTTCCTATGTGTCATGCTTTTTCCTAATGCTGCCAGTTTTTGTAAGTACTGTTACAATTTTTAGATGCAGGTTGAATGTGTTGAATTGTCCACTGTCTAAGTACTTCGACAGTTGAATAAAGCTATTGGTAATTATGTGTGTTAGCATTAGCTGGTAAACAAATGTTTTCCAAAGCTTAATTTTCTGATCATGTCAGATTAGTTCAGTGCATTACTTTGTGTTAGCATCTGTTCCTAAACAGATGTTTGCCAAAGCTTAATTTTTCCTATCGTAACACATTAGCTTAGTGCATTACTTTCACAGTGATTTCTTATTTGACATTCAATTGGGCCTTGATGTTTGGCCACCGGTGTAGCTGTAAGGAATGTAACAGCTTTAATTTAAAACTATTTTAAGTATTATTTATCTGTTTATTTGATAGGTATTTTACGCCGTAATCAAGAATATTTCACCTATACGACGGGCCAGCCCAGGGAAACCCACAATTATCCACAGATACGTTAGTATTAAGATACCAAGTTACAGATCTGCAAAAGTATAATTCTGTTTTCATTTGGTATGAAAATGTACTAGAGGCTGTAGAAACGGCTGAGCAAGAAGCTGCTGTATCAGTCACATACTGACAGTTACGCAGGATGGGGAAATTGTTAGCCATTAATTGTCCAGGATATCCTCTCTTATGACCTAATGTGGAGTACAGTGTCATCCACAGCTCTTGGCCTAGTTTGACCAAGCGGCGTATGACATTTTTTTATGGTACATTTGTCATACAATATTTGGTATGTCACTGTTACTGAACCATTTTCCTATATGTGCGATTATGGTACATGTATGACATGTTTGTAAAAGTGAGCCCTGTCACTGATTGGTTTGCAGTTGTGTGGGAAAAGCTCCCGAAACATTTAACATGTTGACAGTGGGGTGTATATGGATTACATTAGCCGATTAACCAAATAAACATAGCCAGTTTTGCGTAATTTAATCATAATATATCCTGAAAGAAAACTTAACGAAGATTTTTAATGAAGATTATCCTGAGAAAAGGAGTTTTCCTTGCAAATTCTGGTACAAAAGTGACTTTATGTGCTAGTGATATTTGTATGTGATCTGTTGTTGCACATATTTTTTCACTTTAAATATCAAGAAATTACACCTGTGTGGGCTGGGGTTATATTGGTTAAACTGCATACTTTGTAGCTTTCAGCTTTGCGGCTATCCAGTAGACTTTATATGGTTTCTGGTGTCCTTGAAAGTCCACATAGTGAACTTGAAAAACACTTTGAATGATGCATGTGGTGTATGAAGCAACATGGGAGTTGTGCATGTTATTGTGTTATTTGTTACATTTCTACTGACTACAGATATGTGTAATTTTCACACACAAACACATAGATACATACATATATATATATATATATATATATATATATATATATATATATATATACTGTGTATACTGAGAATAGACATACCATTTGTGTATCAGAATGCAATGGAACATGGATCTTCTGGAAAATATAGAGGTCATTTGTGCTCTGAAAATCATTAATAGTCTTTTAAAATGTGATAAGAGGAAATATTATTTTTGTGATGATAGCAGGATATAATGACATGCATTGTAGCATACAAGTTATGCTCATTGTTTTTTGTTTTGTTTTCTTACAGAGACGTCAGATCATTAAGATGCACCTCCTCAAAGATAACAAGGGCTTAGGTATCCATATTGCAGGAGGACGAGGCTCTAGAAGGGGTGATATAGGCATTTTTGTGGCAGGAATCACAGAAGGGGGAGCTGCACACAAGTAAGAACTTCTAAATATACCCACATACTACACAGGCTTGTGTGAGAAAAAAATGTGCTGTGCTTACAGGCCTTTAAGTTTCGCCCGTGTGGGTTTGACTGCCGAGTTACTGTTGCTGTCAGAGATAATGGGCATTAATATTTAGCAGGTCACCTTGTGAAATGTGCACAGAAAGATCTTTGTGCCCAGAGGGAAAAAAGTGGCCCAGTGCATGTATATGTTTGGCGTAAACTCATGTCCATTAGCACGGAGCCAGATGTATGAATGCATGCCAAGAATGCTTGTGTATGTAATCTAAGTGGGGAGTTGATCAGAGCTGGTTTCCCCTCCATTCATTAGGGAAGCTTTACAAATAAAAATGGTTGAGGATGGGCGAAGAGAGGTGTTAAAGGGTCTTTATCTTCAGAGTTTATATTTTCAGCACTTTACACAAATAGAAGTGAAGATTATTTAGTTGTTAAGTACGACGGTAAACCCTAAGCACTCACTCACTCATATAAGGATTAATTAATATTGACACAGGTCTACAAATAATGTAATATTAAAAAAAATGTGAAAAAATCAGTTGGAAATTGGAACTAGTTTCTAGTGTTTCTGATGATACTCATAGTTTCATTTCAAAAAGAAGAGGTGATGATATTTGGAGTTTGTTTATTCGTTTTAGAGATGGACGTTTGAAGCGAGGTGATGAGTTGTTGATGCTGAATGGGCGTAGCCTAATCGGGTTAACTCACATGGAGGCCGTGGAGATGCTACGTACTTCACCGCGCTTAGTGCAGCTTGTTGTGGCATCAAAGGTAAAGTATAACTGGCCATCACAGGATGGTGGGTTAGGGTTACAATGGCCAGGTGGTCTAATGGGTTCTCCCTGGAGGTTGGCCTTATTACCTCATCACAGACAAAACCATAGCAATTATTCTGGATTATGTCCTATACTAAAAACACCTTTAAAATAAATAAGAGCAATGCACAGGTTTGAGAATTTAGTCAGACATCAAAAACCAAGTACAATTAGCTTATATAAGGTAAATGGTTCTACTTCAACCTGACTTGATATGACATGTAACTGGTATACAGTAACACTTCAGTCTGATCTGCTATCACATGTAACTGGTATACATGAACAGTTCAGTCTGACACTGTTGTCACTTGTAACTGGTATACAGTAACACGTCAGTCTGATCTGGTATCACATGTAACTGGTATACACTAACACTTCAGCCTGACACTGATATCACTTGCAAATGGAATACAGTAAGACTTCAGTCTGATCTGGTATCACATGTAACTGGTATACACTAACACTTCAGTCTGACACTGATATCACTTGTAACTGGTATACGGTAAGACGTCAGTCTGATCTGGTATCACATGTAAGTGGTATACACTAACACTTCAGTCTGACACTGATATCACTTGTAACTGGTATACAGTAAGACGTCAGTCTGATCTGGTATCACATGTAACTGGTATACACTAACACTTTAATATGACACTGATATCACTTGTAACTGGTATACAGTAAGACTTCAGTCTGATCTGGTATCACATGTAACTGGTATACACTAACACTTCGATCAGACACTAATATTTCTTGTAAATGATATACGGTAACACTTCAGTCTGATCTGGTATCACATGTAACTGGTATACACTAACACTTTAATATGACACTGATATCACTTGTAACTGGTATACACTAACACTTCAGTCTGATCTGGTATCACATGTAACTGGTATACACTAACACTTCAGTCTGACACTGGTATCACATGTAACTGGTATACATGAACAGTTCAGTCTGACACTGTTGTCACTTGTAACTGGTATACAGTAACACTTCAGTCTGATCTGGTATCACATGTAACTGGTATACACTAACACTTCAGTCTGAAACTGATATCACTTGTAAATGGTATACAGTAAGACTTCAGTCTGATCTGGTATCACATGTAACTGGTATACACTAACACTTCGATCAGACACTAATATTTCTTGTAAATGATATACGGTAACACTTCAGTCTGATCTGGTATCACATGTAACTGGTATACACTAACACTTTAATATGACACTGATATCACTTGTAACTGGTATACAGTAACACTTCAGTCTGATCTGGTATCACATGTAACTGGTATACACTAACACTTCAGTCTGACACTGGTATCACATGTAACTGGTATACATGAACAGTTCAGTCTGACACTGTTGTCACTTGTAACTGGTATACAGTAACACTTCAGTCTGATCTGGTATCACATGTAACTGGTATACACTAACACTTCAGTCTGAAACTGATATCACTTGTAAATGGTATACAGTAAGACTTCAGTCTGATCTGGTATCACACGTAACTGGTATACACTAACACTTCAATCAGACACTAATATTTCTTGTAAATGATATATGGTAACACTTTAGTCTGATCTGGTATCACATGTAACTGGTATACAGTAACACTTTAATATGACACTGATATCACTTGTAACTGGTATACAGTAACACTTCAGTCTGATCTGGTATCACATGTAACTGGTATACACTAACACTTCAGTCTAACACTGGTATCACATGTAACTGGTATACATGAACAGTTCAGTCTGACACTGTTGTCACTTGTAACTGGTATACAGTAAGACTTCAGTCTGATCTGGTATCACATGTAACTGGTATACACTAACACTTCAGTCTGAAACTGATATCACTTGTAAATGGTATACAGTAAGACTTCAGTCTGATCTGGTATCACATGTAACTGGTATACACTAACACTTCAGCCTGACACTGATATCACTTGTAACTGGTATACAGTAAGACTTCAGTCTGATCTGGTATCACATGTAACTGGTATACATTAACACTTCAATCAGACACTGATATTTCTTGTAAATGATATACGGTAACACCTCAGTCTGATCTGGTATCACATGTAACTGGTATACTAACACTTTAATATGACACTGATATCACTTGTAAATGGTATACAGTAAGACTTCAGTCTGATCTGGTATCACATGTAACTGGTATACACTAACACTTCAGTCTGACACTGATATCACTTGTAACTGGTATACAGTAAGACGTCAGTCTGATCTGGTATCACACGTAACTGGTATACACTAACACTTCAATCAGACACTGATATTTCTTGTAAATGATATACGGTAACACTTCAGTCTGATCTGCTATCACATGTAACTGGTATACACTAACACTTTAATATGACACTGTTGTCACTTGTAACTGGTATACACTAACACTTCAGTCTGATCTGGTATCACATGTAACTGGTATACACTAACACTTCAGTCTGACCTGGTATCACATGTAACTGGTATACACTAACACTTCAGTCTGACACTGATATCACTTGTAACTGGTATACAGTAAGACTTCAGTCTGATCTGGTATCACATGTAACTGGTATACACTAACACTTCAATCTGACACTGATATCACATGTAACTGGTATACAGTAACTCACGAACCTGTGAATAGCCGTGAGGCGTCTGACACTGTGTTGCATGGTGGCCAGAAGATTGTCATGTCAATCATCTAGGCTATATAGCCATTTTCAAACATTTATCCAGTGAGCAGGCCAGATTTCCATTTCTATATGTTGATTGTGTATGTTTCAGCTCCGCAAGTCGGCCTCGGTGGCCTCCACATCTTCCTTCCTGTTCCCCAGCAAGCCCAGCTCCTTTGCCTCGTTGGATCAGGTTTGTGATACACTAGACCAGTCATGTGATCAATCCCAGGGCTACCCTGAGGCACAGTCAGACACAGAGAGCCTGGGGGGCAGGCGGCCCACCCTGGGCACTCCGCCCAGCCTGGGGAACTCATCTGTTCCTGAAGTCATGGCCCAGACCCCTTCAGGCAGTGTGATGAAGCTGGAGGATTTGCTGGAGGTGAGGGTGAAATACTGATGGGTGGATTGGTGGTAGGATGGGCACAGGTTGATTGGGGGAAGGAGTTAGGGTAGATGTCAGAGGTGACCCAAGTTGCTAAGTCAGAGTCTCTTGGGCATTGTAAGGTTAATATTTCTGTACTTTACAGATCACCTAATTCATAGTTAAAAAAGACTATACTGTTGCAATTGACTAAATTCTTCTGATGGAATCTTATGAGTACCACTAGATGATTTTTGGCATCGTCAAGTGGGCAGGCACTTTGAACCAGCTTTGAATTGACCCCATTTGCATCATTGATCAGAGCAACATTGATATGGAGCACAGCGGAGAGGAAGGAACATAACCTATATTCCTCTAACTTGATCATTGTTGTAACAGAGAATTGATTTTATGCAGCTTTTTGTGTGAAACAAATGAAAAAACAAATTGAGGAAGTGCCCTAAATTTCGCCCATAAAAGTGCATTGTTAGAGGCAAATAAATGTCACAGAACATGAGTGAGGAACATGATGTGCAGGTGTTCTAAACTTTGGCAAAATAAGCAATGTGAGTCTTAATCACAAATTTGAAAATGTTTACCTTTCCAGAAATTCCGAGAAGATGACACAGACAGCATGAGTACAACAGAGAGTCCTTACATGAGCAGGGGGAGACCACTGTGTAACGGCCCCGCTCAGACGATCACGATTCTGAAAGGTGCTGGTGGAAAGGGCCTGGGCTTCAGCATAGTTGGCGGTCAGGACTCGCTCCGCGGAAGCATGGGCATCTTCGTCAAGAGGATCTTTCCACAGGGGCTGATCAGACAAGATGGACGCATTAGAGAAGGTAGGGGAATGGTGTTATCATCAACAGAGTCTGCTTTACTAAGTTGTCCCAAGGTTGTGTTAAGCACATTTACCATGTTGATGTATCTCCCCAGTAGGTGTTGTCATGGAGGTTTATTCTCCAGGCGCAAATTGCGGCTGCATCGTAAAACTGACCGGGTGACTAAGGGTTAGAGTTCAGTGTAGTTCTGAGTAGAAGGCAGACTGTGTGACCACTGGTTAAATGTGGCTACAAGATGCACCCACCAGATATGTACACTCTTGTAAACTACTGTAAGTGTCATTCTGGTAGCAAGGAGAATAGCATTTTTTGTAGTCTGTATGTTGTGAAAATTTGCAGGGTCATGGTTGTGTTTGCAGACTTACCAGAGATCAAATTGTCCTTGACTGTGGTAAACGTTCCTTAGCGTGCATGTATTCTATACTATTTATTACAGTCTCACCCCACCAACATGAGGGTTACTAACACTGTGTAACAAAGTTATCATGCAGAAGACCCATTAGATTAGCGCAGAAGGCAGGTGTACTGGTAACCGGCCTGGTAACTCCTTGTTTTCACAGCCAAACAAGAGGAGATAACCTAGTCAAAAGATGCAAATGGCATTGCCTTCATTATGTGGCACTATGCATCTCCTAATGTGACCATGATCCAGTGAATGAGTATTTTGTCTAATGTGTTAGAGGTTGTGACAGATCTTGTCTTGTGTTCACAGGTGATGAGATTGTGGAGGTCAATGGCGAGAGTCTACACGGACTGACTCACCAGGAGGCCACGATCCGCTTCAAACAGCTGAGGAAAGGGCCCGTCACTCTGACCTATAAGCGCCCCCTCCCGAGTCCTGCCTGCAGGTGGGTCACATCATAACTGACACTCAACAAATCATGTTTGTTGCCTTGGTATAACTGTTAGTGCCTCATCACAGTGTCTGACAGTTCCGCATTTTGGGGGAAGTCACATTTTCATCTGTGTCATTTTGATAGTTGGCTCATGTAAGTGAAAAAGATCATGTAAAATAAATAAATTTATGATAGTTTAAGGAAGTGAATGACCAAACTTTCGCAGTTCTTTTGTGTGATTATTTTGGATATGCACTGATACTGTTCTTTCTTTGATTAAAGTCCGAGGAGGTCACCAACCAGCTCCCCTGAGAGTTCCCCTCGCTGCAGACTGAGGCACATGCCCGACAGCCCCCCATTGGGTGTGCAGCAGGAGAAAGGGCACCCAGTGTCTCTCTCCTCTCATCATGACAGACAGGAGGACCCATTGGCAATGAGTCAGGATAGCCCTCCAAGCAGTCATCATGAGAGTCTCTTTGGCAACCCTCATGAGAGTCTCCATGGCAACCGTCATGAAAGTCCATATGGTAATCGTCGTGAGAATCCCTATAGTAACCGTCATGAGAGCTCCGGTGGCAACCGTTATGGGAACTCACAGAGTATTCAGCATGATAGTTCAATGAGTACTGATCAGGACAGTTCCTTTGGAAACAGTCATGAGAGTTCACTTAACACAAGTCATGAGAGTTCGCAAAGCAGTCACCATGAAAGTCCCCACGGTAACAGTTGCGGCAGCCCTCATACCAGTGAACATGACAGTAAGCATAGTAACTGCAGTGATAGTCAGCAGAGAAACTGTCAAGATAATTTGCATAGTGACAGTCTGGTCAACACCTCCAAAGGAAGTCCCCAGTCTCAGAATGTGACATCAAGGACTCACAGTCGCAGCTTAAGCGAGACCTCTAACCCAAGGACCCCACCCCCTGTACAAACAAAACCAAAGTACCACAGATCAGCCTACAAGCCTACTCTTTCGGATAGCTCCACCCATTCTCCACAAGCTGGCATAAAACCCTATCGTCAGAACAGCCTCTCTGATTCACCCACTTACCTTGACCACAAAGGTGTGGGAAAACAATGCGGACATTTTTACCCTGGTCTTATGGAGGTGATTCTGGTAAAAGGCAAGTGATAGTTCTTGTATCTGTAGCTTAGTCATGAGAAATCATCCACCTGTATTTAACATGACACGAAAATAAGAAGTAAGATCCAGCAACCATATCATCTTTATGAATGTAGGTACGTTATGGAGTAGCATTTGAGTGAGCTCCGATTGTAAAATGCTTGTGAAAATTCAAAGCATGCCACAACATGCTTGAAGAACTGACATTGTGCCATTATACCCAAATCATTCCTAATTCAGCCCCAGAATAGATCATGAACCCATGATACATACATGTAGCTGTAGAGTTTGTAAAGAACTATATTCCCATCAGCATTAAAATACTTGTTGCTATCTTGTAGTATATGTTCATGCACACCTAAAACGGGTTATCATACGATAACCTGTTGGGTAGCAAGGGAGATCACCAAGTACAGTTACTTGTAGCTGTTTACCAGTAGAGCTTAATTTTTACAGCTGATTGTCTCCCTTGGTAGGTTATCCTTGGTTGGTTGGTGTTTTATCATCATGTTTACGAAATAATGATTAGGGGTTAAGGATGTGGGAAACTGATCAGACCCTAAAGGAAGACTTGTTTAGGTGGAGGGCAGATACTGTTAGATAAGAACTACTGGGTTTACATGCAAAGGGCACCTTTCCAAGCATATAACTCTTCACAAACTCAGGATGTTTCCAACGGATAGTGGCAGTAAGAAAACAAGACAGAAAGACATTAATATATGAATGTGTTTAATATTTTGGTTGTAAGGAAATGTGACAGAATGATGTTATGCGAATGTGTTATTTGATTGTAACAGTGAGAAAATGTTACAGAATGATGCTATGTGAATGTGTTATTTGATTGTTACAGTGAGAAAATGGGACAGAATGACGCTATGCGAATGTGTTATTTGATTGTAACAGTGAGAATGTGAGACAGAAGATCATGTGAATGTGTTATTTGATTGTAACAGTGAGAATGTGAGACAGAAGATCATGTGAATGTGTTATTTGATTGTAACAGTGAGAATGTGAGACAGAAGATCATGTGAATGTGTTATTTGATTGTAACAGTGAGAATGTGAGACAGAAGATCATGCGAATGTGTTATTTGATTGTAACAGTGAGAATGTGAGACAGAATGACGCTATGTGAATGTGTTATTTGATTGTTACAGTGAGAAAATGGGACAGAATGACGCTATGTGAATGTGTTATTTGATTGTTACAGTGAGAAAATGGGACAGAATGATGCTATGTGAATGTGTTATTTGATTGTAACAGTGAGAATGTGAGACAGAAGATCATGTGAATGTGTTATTGTGGTTACAGAGGAGGGACAGGGCCTAGGCATCGGAATTGTGCGTAAAACTCAGAATGGCGTCAGTGATATGTATGTGCAGGATGTCCACAAAGGCTCTCCAGCACATTCTGATGGAAAACTCAGGTAATTCGCTACACAGCCACCAGGTGAAGCTGCTGTCAGATATCTGACCAGGAATTGCTTATGTCATTCATTCAGGGTTACTGTGAACTGGACAGAAAGTGGGACTTCAGATCAGACCGTATCAAAATGTTATTGACGTGGACAAGACCATGCCGGTTTTTTTATGAATGGAGCAGGGTAATCCGTTAGGCTTCAGCCTATGTATGGCATAAATATATAATGTTATTTGTGGTGCCCAGACATAGTTGTCTGGGCCGTGTGATTCTCATCACCTGGGAGCTATACCTCACCAAGCAAAACCTGGTTATTGACAAAAATGGTCATACATTTTGGTCATACATTTTGGTCATATATTTTGGGATTTTTTTTTTCTCAAATCTAATAATACAAGCGGAATATTCTTAAGTCTGCCAGGATGGATCTACAGAGGAAATTATTACTTTAGTTTCCTACATTAGTATTTTGTAGTAATTTGTATTGGATGTAAACCTGTGTGTGTGTTGTCATCACCAGGAAGGGGGACCTGTTAGTAGAAGTGAATGGGAGGGAGATGAAGGACATGTCTCTGCTGGATGCCTATCAGCTGTTCAGAACGCTGACCCCAGGGGAGGTCAGGATTGTCATACAGAGATACAAACAGGTAAATCCATATCCTTACTACTGGCAGGGTCCCTGACTGATTGCTTAGTTGTAAGTTGTCTCTAAGACATGCACCATTTTGTTTTCACTATTATAATCATTGTCCCACAGTTGCTTCCATCAAGTCTGTGTGTGGATGGCTGTTGATTTATCCCTCTGCGCTGTGACTTCCCACCATAATGCTGGCTGCCGTTGCACATGTGATATATTCTTGTTGTATTTGTAAATCAGTCAAATAAATGAATAAATGACAACTATCAGCTTGGCCAGTAATGGAGTATTTATGATTTGTTTGCATTTGTTTGGTATAGAAGCACAGCTGAAGATCTTGTTTAACCTATAGAACTATATTTTATATCTATTTCTTCATTTACGCTTTTCATTCAAACACGAAACAGGCAATAGACTTATCACTTATGCTATAGTATTCTGTGATGATCAGATGCTCTCAACAGTTTGTCAAGTGTTAAGCTATAAACCATGTATACGTGTTTGCATGTTTTCAGTCTGGCACCATGCAGTTTGCTTCCTTGCATCACTGATTCTTCCCAACAGAAAAGCGCCCACAGCTTTTCAGTTCTGATGTGTAGTTTGTTATGTTCTGTTTGCTTGTTATGACCTTTGTTTGCTTTGTAACCATCACTTCCTTGCTTTAGGAAATGACCCACCTCTGACAGACAACCGGCTCCACGATTAATTTCGAAGGTTTGAATGTGTTTTTGGCATTCTGGGTGGTAGGGTATTCTAAACCTCAGATTTTGGATCTGAAATATGTGGTACTAATGACAGGAAGGATTGGTTACTATAAGGGAAGGTTGATAAATGCATTTGCAGCAGTGGGTTTGAGAAAGCTGACTGTCAATGTAGCATGTGCACTTGTCTGTTGCATGTGCACTTATCTGTTGCATGTGCACTTACCTGATGAAGAAATAGGTTTAGTGATCTGTCCTCGTGTGGAAAGTGGTCGGTGAAGGGAGAGGAGGATGTTGTGGGCAGTGGACAGGGGAAACAACTTCATACCCTGATACCTTAATAATTGTGACACTTTGTAAGTCTTGCATTTAGCGTAATATTTGCTGATTGCCTTTGTTAGACCACAGTTGTCTACCCTTACATTAGAAACCTGAAAGTTAAAACTGTTCTTTCATATGGAAAATGCATACTTCAGCAAAAGTATATATCTGTATGTTCTTAAAAATATGGTGAATAAGTAATCAGTCAACCATTAAATCAATCAAAGTCAGATTGATCAGGCTGTAAAGAAAATCATGCTTGAGTAGGCTGGTCATTGATCAGTGGCTTAACTCACCCGGTTGAGTTTGGCTCTAGTTGACTTGGCTAACAATTGATTTTTTTTTTTTTTTTTTTTTTTTTTTTGATTGGTGTTTTACGCCGTACTCAAGAATATTTCACTTATACGACGGCGGCCAGCATTATGGTGGGTGGAAACCGGGCACAGCCCGGGGGAAACCCATGACCATCCGCAGGTTGCTGACAGACCTTCCCACTTACGGCCGGAGAGGAAGTCAGCATGAGCTGGACTTGAACTCACAGCGATCGCATTGGTGAGAGGCTCCTGGGTCATTACGCTGCGCTAGCGCGCTAACCGACTGAGCCACGGAGGCCCCGCTAACAATTGAAGTCCAAAGACTAAATAAATGACCATGGTAGATTTTTGCACAGCCCAGGTTTTCTGTTTGCTCAGTCCATAAACTTGACCATAACCTTGGTGAAATATTCTTACAGTATGCATTATAACACCAATCAAACAAGTAAAGAGATAAATAAATATCTCCTTGTTAGATTTGAGTTTGTAGTTGTTTATTTTAGTGGATGTTCTGGTGAAGGCCATGCTGTTGAGTACTGGATATAGTTTACTGCTGCTGTTTCTGTATAATTATCATGTTGGACAGGATCATTTTGTGTTGCTATTTGACATTGGTTTGGTAAAAATTGACAGTTTTTCTTTAAAGTCTAATTTTGAAATGTGGTATGTTTATACAACTGAAATATTAAGACATGATGAACATGTACTCAAGACTGCCATGTGAGTGTTGAAAGCTTGGGCACTGTATATAGCTGTGTATATATATTGCATCTTTACACTGTAACTCTGTTTAATTATTAACGGAACACAGTTTAATATTATAACTTTACTCTAACATTGCTGTTTTTCTTTCTAGGATGGAGACACCATTCACGAAGATGTCACAAAAACTGATACAGGAGCAACAAACTGAGTTTCATGATGCCATATGACCTGAAGTCTCATCATGCTGGGATAGGGTATGAAGTGGTCTCATAATAACGTCTGACCTGAGGTCTCATGATGCCGTGATGGGATCTGACCTGAAGTCTCATCATGCTGGGATAGGGTATGAAGTGGTCTCATAATAACGTCTGACCTGAGGTCTCATGATGCCGTGATGGGATCTGACCTGAAGTCTCATCATGCTGGGATAGGGTATGAAGTGGTCTCATAATAACGTCTGACCTGAGGTCTCATGATGCCGTGATGGGATCTGACCTGAAGTCTCATCATGCTGGGATAGGGTATGAAGTGGTCTCATAATAACGTCTGACCTGAGGTCTCATGATGCCGTGATGGGATCTGACCTGAAGTCTCATCATGCTGGGATAGGGTATGAAGTGGTCTCATAATAACATCTGACCTGAGGTCTCATGATGCCGTGATGGGATCTGACCTGAAGTCTCATCATGCTGGGATAGGGTATGAAGTGGTCTCATAATAACATCTGACCTGAGGTCTCATGATGCCGTGATGGGATCTGACCTGAAGTCTCATCATGCTGGGATAGGGTATGAAGTGGTCTCATAATAACGTCTGACCTGAGGTCTCATGATGCCGTGATGGGATCTGACCTGAAGTCTCATCATGCTGGGATAGGGTATGAAGTGGTCTCATAATAACGTCTGACCTGAGGTCTCATGATGCCGTGATGGGATCTGACCTGAAGTCTCATCATGCTGGGATAGGGTATGAAGTGGGTCTCATAATAACGTCTGACCTGAGGTCTCATGATGCCGTGATGGGATCTGACCTGAAGTCTCATCATGCTGGGATAGGGTATGAAGTGGTCTCATAATAACGTCTGACCTGAGGTCTCATGATGCCATGATGGGATCTGACCTGAAGTCTCATCATGCTGGGATAGGGTATGAAGTGGTCTCATAATAACATCTGACCTGAGGTCTCATGATGCCATGATGGGATCTGACCTGAAGTCACATGATGCTGGGATAGGGTATAAAGTGAGTCGCGTATCACAGAGTTTGGTTGATGCTCTGTTGTTAACTTCTGGTGAGATGAGTTCCTGAAGACATCGTTAAAACTTCAGAATACTGAGAACAACATGAGGTGCCAAACCTTCTCATTGTTGTCAGAGAGACAACTTCTCTGAGAAAGAACAAAGCAAATCTGTGTCCTCTGAAAAACTGTTTGAAAACAAGTTGATCATAAATCCTGATGCAGCAAACCCATAAATTCTGCTGGAAAACTGCTGATGACTTAAGTGGACTTGGTAGATGATAAGGCACAATAACTTGAGTGTACTTTATACTGGTATGTTTGTAAGAAATCACACTATCTGGAGTGTACTTTATATTGTTATGTTTGTAAGAAATCACATTATCTGGAGTGTACTTTATACTAGTATGTTGGTAAGAAATCACACTGTCTGGAGTGTACTTTATACTGGTATGTTTGTAAGAAATCACACTATCTGGAGTGTACTTTATACTAGTATGTTGGTAAGAAATCACACTATCTGGAGTGTACTTTATACTGGTATGTTTGTAAGAAATCACACTATCTGGAGTGTACTTTATACTGGTATGTTTGTAAGAAATCACACTATCTGGAGTGTAATTAATATGTTTATGACAAGACATGGTGGCTTTATATGTTTGTGGGAAATAGCACTAGTCGGAAAGTACTTGATATGTTATGTCAAACTTTGATGTGAAAGTTATTTGCATGTATTTATGAAGGCATTTCACTTGTATTCTTTTAATTTAAAATTTTTTGAAAAGTTGATTTTAAATTCAGTTTCTCACCTATTAATTGCAAGGTTTGTAATTGAAATCTAGGTGACAGGAATGTTTGGGTTTTTTTTCCTGAGTGGGATTTCAGTTCTTACACTGGTCATGAAGACTTCATATTGTTTTGGTCAGCCATAACGGAGTTACCATTCTCTATATGGGTATGGAAAACATCTGCCTGTATGGCGTTACTCTCACGGGTGTGTATATGGTCACCATAGTAACTATGGTGAAAGTTTACATTTTTGACTCCAGCTTTCCTGGCAACTGCTGTTGTTCATTGAGACACTTTTTGTAGATACATGTAAAATATTGTTAGTTACATGTACGTGTAAAAGTCAGTTATGTTAATACATGTATTTCTGATGAACTGTTTTGTGGAGCTTAAGTTGCCCATAATCTTGCTATAAGTGTCACTTTTGTCTCGCTTAAGTTGCCCGTAATCTTGCTATAAGTGTCAGTTTTCACTAGCTTAAACTGCCCATAGTCTTAGTATAAGTGTCATTTTTGTCTCGCTTAAGTTGCCCTTAATATTGCTATAAGTGTCAGTTTTGACTAGCTTCAGCTGCCCATAGTCTTAGTATAAGTGTCACTTTTGTCTCGCTTAAGTTGCCCCTAATCTTGCTATAAGTGTCAGTTTTGACTAGCTTCAGCTGCCCATAATCTTAGTATAAGTGTCATTTTTGTCTTGCTTAAGCTGCCCGTAATATTGCTATAACGTGTCAGTTTTGACTAGCTTCAGCTGCCCATAATCTTAGTATAAGTGTCATTTTTGTCTTGCTTAAGCTGCCCGTAATATTGCTATAAGTGTCAGTTTTGACTAGCTTCAGCTGCCCATAATCTTAGTATAAGTGTCAGTTTTGTCTTGCTTAAACTGCCCATAACCTTACTATAACGTGTCATTTTTGTCTAGCTTAAGCGGCCCAAAATCTTACTATTGGTGACCTCTGCTTTGCTTAATGAAAAATCTAGGCAAATTTTGAAGTAGTGTTTTAACAGTGTATACATTTACAAGCACTGCTCATCATTTTATTTACAATGTCACTAGTTTTTTTGTTTGTTTGTTGAGTGTGATGCTTCCATAGTACTGATTGTTTTAGCTTTAAGACTGTCTCAGCTTTAAGAGTGTCAGCTTTAAGACTGTACCAGCTTATGGTACTTGTTTATATGTATTGAAATGTACATGTGTATATGTGTAAATAGAGTAATTTCATTTAAATATCCTCTCAATTTTATTGGCTGTTATGAACAATAATAGAAAGGACTCATGTATTTGATGGTGCTTCTGCATTTGTGTAATTACTCTGATAATCAGATATTTTTTTCATTCATGAACAAATCAATCTGCTGAAATCTGCAATGAATGTAGAACATGTGGGCCAGTATATACATTCAGCTTTGTCATCAGCTTTATCAGAAGGCCAGTACATACATTCAACTTTGTCACCAGCTTTGTCAGCTGGAACTATAGTGAGCCATCCCTGTATGAACTGTTCTTCATCCCACATGGTCATTTTTTGTTGTGTAACACTGGAATCTTCTGAATCACGGCAATCTACTGGAGCACGAGTTACACATGTTGCTAGAAGAGACATTAGGCTTTATTGTAAGAATTCCAAGAAAAGTAATCCTTTATTTTTGGAAGTAGAATAGTAAATTCCACAAAAAGTAAGGCTTTATTTTTAGAAATAGCAGAGTTTATTCCAAAAAAAAATGGGGTATTATTTTTGAAAGATTAGAGAATGTGGACAGCTTAATTGCAAAGAAAGTTAGGTTTTTAAATATTTACAGTTTAACTTTTAAATTTGATTAAATAATAAGTGGAATTAATTACCAGAAATTTAAGCTTTAATTCAAGTAAAGGTAGAGTTGATTCCAAAAGATGAGTAATTCCACAAATATGTTGCTGCCAAGGGTAAAGTCAATTCCAATGAGAAGCAATAGGTGTTGCCAAGGGTAAAGTGAATTCCAATGAGAGGCAATAGGTTAGCTTTATTCTAAGAATAGTGAAAACTTCATTGATAAGTACGGCTTGCCAGATAGTTATTGGTACTGGTTGAAGTTTTTCCATTTTTCATCACAAATTGTTGCGTTAATGCAGTTGTGTACTTGGCAGTTTACCACATTTGTTTTGGTGGCTCTAATGTTTGCCTTCTAATGCTCATGAAGATTTTTCATGCTGTGGTAAATATGCTTTTTCATAATATTTCACAAGGAGCTCACAATGTGTGTACATGAGGCCTTAGAATAAGTTTTGTTGCTTTTGTGAATAAATTTTAACATATTGACTGACCAGATTTTAGATTTTAAACTGGTGTTCAATGACTACAATGTTCTCTCACAGCAAAAGCTTCCATCATGAAGAAATTTGATCAGTTACTTTCTAGTTTTGGTGTCTCGTGTTTTCATAAATTAAGAAAACCTTTAAATGCAATTTAAGCAACTTAATCATTTGATTATTTAAATAAATGTGTATTATCAGAGTGGAGAGAATAAAGCTCTGAAGTCTACCTAAATGATATTTTACACCCTTAAGTGTTCAGGAGTTGGAAGGGTGTATGTACCATGATAAACCCTGTCCATATTAACCCCAGGTTGGATAACCGCCCAGGGTGGATACCCCCTCCCCCCAGGGTGGATAATGTTAAGCTTCACACACCTTTAATATGTGTGTGAGTAGAATATATGTTACCTTAGCAGCATTTAACAACTAGCTGTGGTTTAAGGCAAAATACTGAACTCATAAATAAATACAGATTTGGCAAAAACACAGCTTTAAGTCTACCCTTTTTCTGTTTTTGAGCAATTATGTATATTTCTTCACCATATTTTGTCTCTATGGGGACAAACACATGTTGAATTCATTCTTCTTGGAAGAAGTTATACATTTTTTTGAGGTCTTACAGATTTCATGATATTGATATACTGCCACTGGTATTGGTGCGTTTTAATAAAAGAAAAATATGCCCCTAAACTGCCTATGAATGAGACCATGTGGCTTTCAGTTTTAATTGGACTCGTCTTGTCATTTTTAAAGCCTTTGAATTTGGTGCATGGTGCTATTTGCATCTCTAGAAGCAATTAATATTTACACATTTTTGTAATGGAGTATCATAAGCTGTTATTTGAGATATAAAAAGTATCATGAACTTGTCAGTCAGAGATGTTGGAGTATCGGGTTATGTTTTTGTTGGAGTATCAGGCTATGGTTTTGTTGGAGTATCAGGCTATGTTTTTGTTGGAGTATCAGGCTATGTTTTTGTTGGAGTATCAGGCTATGTTTTTGTTGGAGTATCAGGCTATGGTTTTGTTGGAGTATCGGGTTATGATTTTGTTGGAGTATCGGTCTATGTTTTTGTTGGAGTATCAGGCTATGATTTTGAGGTTGAAAGTTGTTGTCCGTTGAGGATGTGATTTTGTGCTCTCCATTTTGGTGTTATTTTACATGTAGATGTATGATAATGCAGTTGTCATTTTGTTCATTCCTGTTGCTTACCTTTGTTTTTTGCCTAATGACTTGTCTGCTGTAACACCAAGACCTTGTTTAGTATTACTCAGTACTCATTATTTTAAGCTTTTGTTTAACAGACAGAAGCTTCCCTGTTTTTTTTAAAAACACTTGTGTGTAGTTTGACATCTTTATTAGGTGACCAAGTAAATAATGTGGAATTAACATTGTCAAGATTTTGTTTTCAAACTTTTATTAAGTATTTTATTGTTTCTTATCATTTAAATTTATTTTGTGATTGGTGTAACTAACTTCATTAAGCATTTTAGTTTTTTTGAAGTTAAAGGAGCCAAACATATTGGTCTGGCTTTGTATTAAGGTTGATTATTATACATGTGTTATAGCCCTGGTTTAGGAAAGCACTTTTTACATTATGTAAACCTGAAGGGTTTTCCATGTCAGGGGAAGCAGTATTGGTATAAGACTGTGTTCATATTACATGCATCAATTGACCAAAACCAGTGCTCCCATAGACTGTGTGTGCTTGTATATTGTCAGAGGTGTGACAGAATGGTACGTTGCTACCCTTCTTACACTATAAGCTTTGTTGCTACCTATATTACACCAGCATTAATCTTAATGATATGTTGCTACATGTATCCTTTTTATACTGCAAGATTTGTTCCTAAGTGTATTACACCAGCATTTATCTTAATGGTATGTTGCTACCCTTCTTATAGTACAAGATATGTTCCTACCTATATTACACCAGCATTTATCTTAATGGTATGTTGCTACCTTTCTTACACTACAAGATTTGTTGCTACCTATATTACACCAGCATTTATCCTAAATCACTTTATTTACATGTGAATGCCTCAGTATTATATTTATTTCTCAAACATAGAAGACCTAATGACGGCAACCATAAAATCGAACAGGATACCTTTTTGTCAATGCGTTAAACTGTATGTGATGTCATCGGCATAATACTGGTTTTTATTACTTTGTAAATATATTGATCAACATATTTTTATTGGTTGAGTTGTTTTTGTCACTGACCGAATGTGTTGTGTTGATTTGATATCCCCCACTGCTGGGTAATGATATATTTTTGTGTACATGGTTATCATGTGTTATAGTTTATGTGTACATTGCCTCATCAACTGTTTGTAAACTTTACTTTAGAAAACATGACTCTATACCTCAAATGAGGCTACGGGGATTTGTTTAGGCTTTCATCTAGCAGAAAGACAATTTCTTCAAAAACCTCATCTATTTTTTTGTACAGAATGTTATCCCTGAGACTATTTGATTTTTCTTTAGTAATGCTTGTTTAATAGATTGCTTTTGTGAACAACTGAAGTGTACCTTTGTGAACAACAGAACTGTACCTATGTGAACAACAGAAGTGTACCTGTACACACTTCTCATTACGTACTGATTTGCCAAATGCTAGTATGGGTGTGTTTAACTGCGCTAACTCTGTCATAAGCCCAACTTCTAATAACAGAAGAATAAAACCGACTGGTTCTTTGTGTCAGATCTAGTCTTTTCTCTTTTATTTTCCTAGAATTCTAACAGATTTTCAAGCGCAGAAAGATGACCCGTGTTGTGTGTACAGTACAAACTTTCAACATGAAACCAGATGGTGTAATTCATTTGTACATTATGCTTCATAGTGTTAAGAAATCTATTGTGTAATATATAAACGGATGTGAATTGGCACCAAAATAAATGTAATTATCCCTACTTTGGTCCAAGCCTAAACTCAGTGAAGTCAGTTGGAGTTTGTCAAATGGATACTGTGCATTGTGAGGCTTGAAGGTGGCAATGGAGCTGTTCATGGTGAAACTTGAACATAACAGTGGTCATAACATTGGCAGAACTTTGTCAGATAGCTTCTTTGTGTGATCAGGATTGAAGTTGACATTGAGGTTGATGACAGTGAGGGAACTTTGTCAGATAGCTTCTTTGTGTGATAAGGATTGAAGTTGACATTGAGGTTGATGACAATGAGGGAACTTTGTCAGATAGGCTCTTTGTGTGATGAGGATTGAAGTTGACATTGAGGTTGATGACAGTGAGGGAACTTTGTCAGATAGCTTCTTTGTGTGATGAGGCTTGAAGTTGACATTGAGGTTGATGACAGTGAAGGAATTTTGTCAGATAGGCTCTTTGTGTGATGAGGCTTAAAGTTGACATTGAGGTTGACAGTGAGTGAACTTTGTCAGATAGGCTCTTTGTGTGATGAAGATTGAAGTTGACAGTGAGGTTGATGACAGTGAGGGAACTTTGTCAGATAGGCTCTTTGTGTGATGAGGCTTGAAGTTGACATTGAGGTTGATGACAGTGAGGGAACTTTGTCAGATAGCTTCTTTGTGTGGTAAGGCTTGAAGTTGACATTGAGGTTGATGACAGTGAGGGAACTTTGTCAGATAGGCTCTTGTGTGGGGAGGCTTTAAGTTGACATTGAGGTTGATGTCAGTGAGGGAACTTTGTCAGATAAGCTCTTTGTGTGATGAGGATTGAAGTTGACATTGAGGTTGATGACAGTGAGGGAACTTTGTCGGATAGCTTCTTTGTGTGATGAGGCTTGAAGTTGACATTGAGGTTGATGACAGTGAGGGAACTTTGTCAGATAGGCTCTTGTGTGGTAAGGCTTTAAGTTGACATTGAGGTTGATGTCAGTGAGGGAACTTTGTCAGATAAGCTCTTTGTGGGATGAGGATTGAAGTTGACATTGAGGTTGATGACAGTGAGGGAACTTTGTCAGATAGCTTCTTTGTGTGATGAGGATTGAAGTTGATATTGAGGTTGATGACAGTGAGGGAACTTTGTCAGATAGCTTCTTTGTGTGGTGAGGATTGAAGTTGGCATTGAGGTTGATGACAGTGAGGGAACTTTGTCAGATAGCTTCTTTGTGTGGTGAGCCCTGAAGTTGATAATGAGGTTGATGGCAACGACAAAATTTTGGTAGACAGATATTGTGCATGGTAAGGCTTGAAGTTGACAGTAAGGTGGATGTAAATGACAGAGCTTTGTCAGGAAGATACTTTGCGTGGGGAGGCTTGAAGTTGACAGTAAAGTCGATGGCAATGACAGAACTTCGCCCAACAGGTACTGTGCATGGTGAGCCCTAACGCTGAGGGCAGCCAGGAAATTTGTGCTTTGTGTGGTGAGGTTTGGAGTTTGCAGTCAGGTCGATGGTAATGATAGAACTTTGTCAAATAAGTACTTCGTGTGGTAAGGTTTGGAGTTGCCAGTCAGGTCGATGGTGATGACGGAACTTTGTCAAATAAGTGCCTTGTGTGATGAGGTTTGGAGTTTGCAGTCAGGTCGATGGTGATGACGGGACTTTGTCAAATAAGTGCTTTGTGTGATGAGGATTGAAGTTGACATTGAGGTTGATGACAGTGAGGGAACTTTGTCAGATAGCTTTTTTGTGTGATGAGGCTTGAAGTTGACATTGAGGTTGATGGTGATGACGGGACTTTGTCAAATAAGTGCTTTGTGTGATGAGGTTTGGAGTTTGCAGTCAGGTTGATGGTGATGACGGAACTTTGTCAAATAAGTACTTCGTGTGGTGAGGTTTGGAGTTGGCAGTCAGGTCGATGGTGATGACGGAACTTTGTCAAATAAGTACTTCGTGTGGTAAGGCTTGGAGTTGGCAGTCGTGCCGATGGCGATGACGGAACTTTGTCAAATAAGTGCTTCATGTGGCGAGGATTTGAGTTGGCAGTCAGTTCCATGGCAATGACGGAACTTGGACAAATAAATACTTCGTGTCGTGAGGTTTTCATTTGGCAGTCCGGTCGATAGTAATGAGGGAACTTCGTCAAATAAGTACTTCGTGTAGTGAGGTTTTGAGTGCAGTCCGATCGATGGTAATGAGGGAACATACCGTGGTGAGGCTTGGTAGTACTGATGGTATTCTATTGCTCCAGTCCTAGAAGGTAGGTGCGTGGCATGTTGGGGTTTGACAGAGGTAACAAGGGCAGTAGAGTTGATTGTTCCAAGGAGTCTTGTTGTTCGTCTCGTGTATGCTGTGTGTATCCATGGTTACCTGATAATTTGTTTTTAATTTGTTAAAACGCCTTAAACATCAGTGCCAAGTAACGTCAACGTCCTTCTCTCCCTGATATATTTTGTCGTAACATCTTAGTAAATTTTAAAAAAGTGTTACATGGTGTTGTGGTTTAAGAGAAGAGTTGCAGGAAGGAGTATCTGTACATGATAGTTATCCTGCCTAAACATGCCCGCTGCCATCAGTGTGCTCATGGAGACACTGGACCTTAATTTCGCAGTGCTTGCACGAAATCTGAAACCTGTCTCTACATTGATTGTATTCATGATGTCTAGACAATTCATTGTCATGTATCTGGACCCCGCTCAAAAATGGAAGCAGCAGAGCCATGAAACGACTGGATTGCTATAAGTTGCAAAGTTTTCCATTTTCAGAAACTGGACATTGTAAGTTAGGTAAGGAAATGTTGAGCCCATGTTTCAGGACAAACAGGATAGACTCGTGAATGAGGCTCCTAAGAACTGTTTGCAAATCATTATGTCAACCACACATGAACTTTGACCCAAGACATAAAAATTTTCATTCTGATTTCGTTTTGCAGAGAGTGATTGAGAGCGAGGAAGATCGTGGTTATGGCCTCTGCTCATCAGGGTGTACCCTTCCCACAACTCCAGTCGTATTTAGCCGTATATAGACGACTGAAAAATACCACATACATCATGTTTCTGCTTCTTGCAGGGTTACGCAGATATATGGTGATCTAGAACTATCAGCAGGAATTACAGTGCCGTGTGTATGCATGTCACGGACCCGATACGATGTCATTGTCCATGTAATCTGTATGACACTTTATTATGAACTCAAAGCATAAATCAGTTCAGTCGTTATCTTGAATGCTGAATGGATTTGAACTCTCAAGATTCTTTTACTGCCAGGTTTTGTTTCGTTTTTTCAAATGTGTGACAGGAAGGTCCGTCTGCGGACATAAATCCACGGCAACTTCAGTGTTCCCGTGAGGAGAACCTCTGTATTCTCATGCATGCATGCACATGTATTTTTAAGTGCGTCGCTCGGGTATATATGGATATACAATGTATAAGCTATTATAATTATCTCACGGAATCAGATCGTAATGACGCTTTGTATGGAAATCATATGCAGAAAACAGAATAACATCTGGAATCAATCATGCAGACCGGCCATGCAACTGCAAGATCAGTTAATTGTCAAATCAATGTCTGCATGGTTACGATAGATATCCTGACCTCTGATCCAAAGGCAATCTCGGCTAAAATTGGTTAAGTAATAGAAATCATGCTTCCATTCAGAAACATTGCAAACTTCATTGGCTAGGGGGGAGTTGAGGGTGGGAGCGGCTTAAGTTCGGAAAGGTATATATGCAAGATCCTAGTATATATGCATGCATGCATGTCGTTTGAAATACAATTCTGGAAGCGGGTGCTGACCAAGTGGCTATTAAGTCACGTGTTCAATCAAATCAAAATGAAAAAATAAATAAGTAAATAGATGCCTTATCTAGTGTTAAAATAGTAAAATAATTAAATAAGATCTCACACAACATTTCCCATTCTGAGTTTTTCTAAAAGAAAAAGCCATAAACGGCCAAGTACTTGAGATAAAGGGACGTGTCAATACACAGGGCATCGGTATATGAACCTTCATTTCGATATCAAGGGTTGGAAGCTTATATACATGTACAAATGTAAGCCCTATACAACACTTCCACCCTATTATTGGTGCAAAACAATGCTGCATGTAAAGAAAAGAAATATATATATATAAAAAACACTTGCCAACAAGTTTTCACTCTTGTTTATTGTCTGACGTACATGCATCATAATGACATATGCCTGGCTGCCCATCGGCGACATAGGCAAGCCTATACATGCTTGGGTAGACACGGTTAAAAAAAAACATTCCAAATGAACGGCTAGTGCATGTGTTTTGTGAGCACCCGAACATACACACACACCTGCACGTTTGTGTGCAAACGTACACACACGCACAGCTGTACGTTTGTGAGCACCCGCAGATACACGCACAACTGTACGTTTATGGGCACCCGAACATACACGCACAGATGTAGGCTTGTGAGCACCCGTACATAGACGCGTAACTGTACGTTTGTGAGCACCCGCAAATACACGCATAACTGTACGTTTGTGAACACCCGTACATACACGCACAACTGTACGTTTGTGAACAGACCTACATACACGCACAACAGTACTTTGTTTGCAGACGTACATACACGGACAACTGTACGTTGTGAGCACCCGTACATACACGAACAACTGTACGTTTGCGAGCACCTGTACATACACGTACAACTGTACGTTTGTGAGCAAACGTACACACACGGGAACTGTACATTTGTGAGCGGCCGTACATACACGCACAGCTGTACGTTTGGGGGCACCCGCAAATACACGCACAACTGTACATTTGTGAACAGACGTGCATACACGCACAACTGTACGTTTACGAACAGACGTGCGTACACGCACAACTGTACCTTAATGAGCACCCGTACATACACGGACAGCTGTGCGTTTGTGTGGACCCGTACATACGTGCATAGCTGAAAGTTTGTGAGCACCCGTACATACACGTACAACTGTACGTTTGTGAGTACCCGTACAAATACGGACAACTGTACACGGGCATGTAATCACATCATACAGAGTGAGATTTAACAAACTGTGTCACACAGATTCAGTTAAGGGCGCGGAGGTGCAGATTTTTATCCTTTTTTTAAAACACAAGAATTATTTCTATTGATTATATCGTGTAAAAACTTTTAATCTTCAACGGTATATAAATTCCTCACGTTTTTGATTTAACATGATTTCTTTATTAACATGATTATTTTTCTTCCGGCTCTGACACAAACATCTAGGGAAAATGAGACACATTTGTTTAAGTTAATGACGTTGGAGAAAGAGTAGAGCAAAAACAGGTAAACTATATCAATTTATGGGTCACTATGCCCATCTATATACTAAAGCCCACATACACGTATTTGTATTTAATACTTGTTAATAAGCAAACCGGATAATCATCCTTATGTTACCCGGTGAAACACTTTTTGTTTTAAAAGACGAGGTAAACTAATTAGTTTACGTACGAGGTCGCTTGATATGCATGTAAACAAGCAGGTATGAGCCCTGTAGTATTGGAGTGCGCGCAGAGACAGACTCGAGCAACTCTATCGACTGTAACCAAATGCTCAATGGGACGAACGGTTTTGGGACGTATGTTTTGCGAGATTGTATGTATTCATCTACGACCTTCAAAGCCGCAGCACAAATAAAAATGGGCCTGGAATGTGTTGGCAGAAATATAAGCACACGTCTGACTGCAGTTGAACTGTCATCTGAGCCACTACACCTGAATGAGGTGTGCCCGTAACGTGTGTACCCTGTTATATCGGTTAACGTGGACTGGTCTAGTTTACGCTGACAGTCAGATTTGATGCATGTCATGTGTGTATGGGCTATTAGCGAATCCTGTAAGCTTGCGGCAGTATCCACGCCGTACCTGAACGGCCTCTTCATATTTGCTCGTGCAGAATTCACACCTGTGGTAAGTATTGGCACTTTGATCATCATTTTGTTAGACGTAACCTGGTCTTAATGCTGTTAATACTTTTATACTTGTGCAAAAGGAAACGGCGAGGAAAACACATCTTTCATATTTACAGAGTGTTTGTATATGGTGTGTATTAAGTATGCGACTGGGACGAATAGGGTTTATATATTTACGCTATATGCTTTTTTGGGCAGAAACAAATATGTGCCAACTTAAAACATACCAGTATCTGTCTGTATGGAACGTAGGTTTTTCTATATACAACCAGTACACGTGATATGGTGCATTGTAGTCGTACAGAATATAGGCCAAAAATGCCATATATTGTAAGTATACATCTGTATAGTAAAACGCACGTCAGCCTATATAGCGTACAGTTGCTGAGTATTGTCACTCATGCTGTTTATTCAGGCAGGACAAAATCCGAATATAAAATCTATAGGAATTTACTTTTCATCGAAATCTGTCAAATCAGATAGGCAAAGTTCGTGGCCAGTGTTACCTTGTTGATACCCAGTATATTAAATACACGCCAACGAATACATTCGGGTTCTATATATGATCGTGTTTACCTGCCCCTCTTTACACTTGTATCATTTACGACCATTCATTTGATAATTAGGGGGCCTACATCTATGACAGAACGTTTGACGTATGGCCGGTATGGTGCACTTTTGACAGTATTTTAACACAATCTCCAATTGCATGGTTCACTTTAATTCTCGTGCTTTTATTATGATATATCTGTCGTCGTATTTTTAGGTGAACAATTCATGGCGTTAAACTAGGATAAGATAAATAAATATTAAAATAATGATGATGAATATCAGTAGCCGTAAGATAAACACAAATAGACTTTGTAGCCAGAGAATATTTTACCAAATGTTGTTGACCATGTTGATCATAACAGAATCGGTGGTGCCGGAACCGGATGGGCCGTGGGTCGGATTTTAGGATGGTGTACATCCCCAGTTTTAAGGTCGTGGGGGTTTAAGTATATGCTTGTTATGTATTCACGATTTTGACAAAACCCAGCGACCAATGCAGTTGTACGGAGTCCAAATGACACAGCAGCAGTTTTCCTTAATATTTAATACATTGTTACGCAATAATTTTTGTGCCAAATACAAAAGTGAAGACTCGGCTCAAAGCTAAATCTGGCAATATGTCTTCACACACTTTTGGACAAACGGGCCTTGGAGCAGACTTTTTTAATTCGGGGCCCCGACATTTAATTTTACGGATCCGACTTTTAAAATTGTATAGCCTTCGGGCCACACATTAAACTCTTTTAAATACTTTTTTACCATGTCTTAATAGAGCTTTATACGCTATATACTTTTCAGACCTTATCTCTCGGTGCCCAAGAATGGCTGAAATCTTGCCTGCGGCAATCTAGGGTGGCAGAACATATGGGGCCTATAGGCCTACAGCCCTTGCGTTGTGCTAGTTGCCCCTCTCCCCTCCTCCTTCCGATCAATTTCCTTTCGACCCCACTGGGGATATCATTGCTATGACCCTATTTTATATTTTTAGATAGAGTAAATGTATGTTTCTTCAGAAAGTAATGAAAGACAAACAGACGAGAACCTGATGAGCATGTGCGTAATATTAACTTGGCGAAAATGGAATTGAATTTTATTGTACGCCAACGAGACGTCTTTATATTTTTAGATTTGTTTGAATGCTCAGTCTGTATAACGCAGTAACCTCTGTAATACCCAATCATGGGGTGTAGCCTACTTACAGATCCTCTACATGTAAATCAATTTGTCAGAAACACCTGCACTTCGTAGTTAGAGAACAAACCAAAAATCGGCTTGTTAGCCCTAACTGTACGAGGATATAGCCAAAACATTAGTAGCCGACATCCAAACACACAGTCTTGTGTAAGCTTACATAAGCATACGGAAATTTTAAAAACTTTACTTTTGTTTTCAGGAGATAAGGCGAAAACCGCAGTGAACACGGTTGCTATGATCGACAGGCGTAGGCCTACATGTAGCCCATACAGCCCTAGAACGCTGCCAGTTTGGCCGGATTCTCTACCGCTAAATCGGCATCTGTAGAATTAGTAGGAACTAATCTCATTCTACCGTTTGGAATCTTAATTAGCTTTTGTTATATATAGATCAGATTGTCTGAACGTCGGTCGCACATTCAAATGGCTAAGTGGTTCAGTAAAGCGAAACTGAAATTAATCACTTCCGGTCAGGCGGAATTGTGGCATGTGACACTCGTATGTTGCTAGCGCTTGTGTGTGTATTCCTTACTGGAGTTACTGTACTAAATAAGGTATCAACCGAGAAGATTATATTTTTCGAAAAATCCATAATGCCATCAATATTTATAAGTTTCTGTGAGGACGCGCAGTTCTCTGTATCGTTGTGCTGATGTACTGTGGGTTGTTGTTGAATTGCGCTCGCGATTAGCTTATGGAAATCGACTGTTTTATACTCAGAAGTGTAAACAGATAGAAAGAATATATTTTTATTTGGTGCACGTGCTGATTTTTATGTGTACCTAAAGGTGGCTTACAGACATTTATAACACCAAACGTTTTAATTATCTTTGTGACTACATGAACTTCAAACGGCAAAAACTGTAAAATAAATTCTTTATTCTAACTTTCGTGTTAATGTGAAAATGTTATTACAGGTATTGCTATAATATATATTTTTGATATGATTCACTCCGGGCCTACAGGAGGTGGTTATGTCATCATGATAAAGATTTTCTTATAGATAGCCCTATAGTCCTAATTGGTTTAATGATTAATTAATGAATATATATGTAAAGCTGATGACAAATCCTGTGCTGCCTTCATACACCACATTTGCATAATGTCGTTTTTCAGAACAGGATATACAGGTCTTCATAGCCTTTGCCGGCCAGGGGCCTAGGATTTGCCTTTTTTTCTCTAAGCCCCTTAGGGCTAAGGAGTAGATTGTTTAAAGTCAGTCTGTCTGTCTGTGTGTCTGTACTGTTTTAATGACTGCCATATCGCTTTACCTATTGGCAGGAAATTGATGAACCTTTGCTGAGATGATTATTGGGAATCACACATTCTTTGAAACTTGCCTTTTGAATTTTTCAGGTCTATTCTCCCTTTAATTTGCATAATAATCAGTACAGTGTGAAGGCCAATGTCCCCACACATGTTACTGCCATATCCAAGAATCTGTTCATATGAGGTTCATGAAATTTTGCTTATGTGATCATTGGATTGAGACTCATGATACGATATACATACATTTGCCTTTTGGCCTTTCAGTTGTGTATATTATTTATTTATTTATTTATTTATTTATTTATTTGTTTGGTGTTTTACACCGTACTCAAGAATATTTCACTTATATGACGGTGGCCAGCATTATGGTGGGAGGAAACCGGGCAGAACCCAGGGGAAATCCACAACCATCAACAGGCTGCTGGAAGACCTTCCCACATATGGCCGGTGAGGAACTGCCGCTGGACTTGAACTCACAGTGACTGCATTGGTGAGAGGTTCCTGGGTCATTACGCCGGGCTAGAGCTAACCAACTGAGCCACGGAGGCCCTGTGTGTATAACTTTCAAGTGTGTATAATGCATTATGCAGGATCTGTTGAATGATCAGGTCAGGTAGGGGATTAGATCAGGTGACAGACCACACCAAGGATCGGGTTAAAATCAGATTAGGTGAATAATTTGATCACTTGAAGGATCAGACAAAGGATCGGATCAGCGGAAGAACCTGGTTAGGTGAAGGACCCATTGTGGTGAAGGATCAGTTAAAGTAAAGGATCCAATCTGATGATTAAAGGATCCAGTCAGGTAAATTATTCAGTCATGTGAAAAATCAGACAAGTTAGGTGAAGCAGAAAAAAAGTTTTTATTGACAAAAGTGATGCAGAATTTTTCAGGTAATTTTGTGCAGCGATGGTGTATCCTGTTGGATCAGTGATGTGAATGTGTGGGTCTTTAGCAGAGCATTTTGCTTGACAAACACAGACTGAGCCGGTGGGGTGGGGTGGGGGTGGGGTGAGGGGGGGAGGGGCAGAGGGCTGCTGCTAGGCTGTACTGTCTGACTGTAAACTTAAGCCTCAGCTATCTCATCTGTTCACACTGATAGAGTTTGGCCAGATTTATGGTTTAAGTTGCTGAGCACTTTACACCTGTAGAAGAAAAGCCAATTAAGTCCGGAAACCACAGGTAAGGAGCAAAGCATTGAGAACCAGCATGCGTGATGTATAGAGGTCAGAGTTATAGGCACACACCTGTAAAATCTTACACATAAATCTTTACCTGGCCAGACGAAGTATTGATTATTTCTGCACACAGGTGTTTTGTGCAAAGTGATTGTATTAGGATTTTGGTGTTAGCATTATTATTTCTGAATAGGTATACCAGCAAGTACGTCTTTGAAGACACTAACTCTTATCTGGGATTAATTTTACTCCCAGCGCTTATAAATAACTGAACATCTCAAAGTAGGTGTAGGCTGCATTTGGATGTGCATTTGGTCTCATGTAGCATTTTCATGTTCTGTGCATAAAATTTATGCAGCATTATACCTGTATGCACAAATGTAAGATTAGTTAATTAGAATAATTACACATAAGTTGTTATGAAGCCTGCTTTTACATAATGCAAAAACGTAAGATGTGCAATGTAGGTGCATCACTAGTAGATCAGTCATTGCTAATTAGTCAAAGCTCACAGCCATGTCTGTTATGCATATCCTAATTTGCTGACATGAATGTGATGCTTACATAGCATACCTATATAGTACATTCATAATGCAGAGTGTTAATTGCCTACTTAAGAGTACAGCATGCCTGGAATGGCTTTTAGTAATAGTCCTATCTAGGTACATCCTGTGTTAAGCTTTACCATATTAAGTATGTCTATAAATAACTAGAGCAATGTTTTGGATGGTTGGCCTTGATATCTTACCTGGATCAAAGTAGCAGGTGAGAAGGGAAGATGACAGGTAAATACCACACCTGTCATGATTTACCAGTGAGCTGAATGAAATTAACCTTTGAAGATCACTTAGTAAGCTGTCCCATCTGACATTAAGTTCACTTTTAACGCTCCTGGGGTAAAAGAGAGTCACTGAGAAGATCATTTCTGATCATCCTTGAAGAAATGACCTGGTTTCTATCTGAGTTTCTTTACAATAGGTGAAACACTTTTATGTTTGTCTTGCCTTTAATTAGAAATAAACTCGCTCAAATGAGAACTGGATGTTAGAGTCACGAAAAGTTCATACTGTCATCTTTGATTACATTGAAGTTACATATATGTATAGGTATTTGTTCGCTGATATTACTCAGTTCATCTCTAATCCATCATCGATAGTCATTGTATTGTACATGTATACATAGACTGACAACACCTTGTTCCTACGGTACAGGCATATGGCTTTGATGTAGAATGACCACATACTGCATGTATACTGTATCATAGACTGACAACACCTTGTTCCTACGGTACAGGCATAGGACTTTGATGTAGAATGATCACATACTGCATGTATACTGTATCATAGACTGACAACACCTTGTTCCTACGGTACAGGCATAGGACTTTGATGTAGAATGATCACATACTGCATGTATACTGTATCATAGACTGACAACACCTTGTTCCTACGGTACAGGCATAGGACTTTGATGTAGAATGATCACATACTGCATGTATACTGTATCATAGACTGACAACACCTTGTTCCTACGGTACAGGCATAGGACTTTGATGTAGAATGACCACATACTGCATGTATACTGTATCATAGACTGACAACACCTTGTTCCTACGGTACAGGCATAGGACTTTGATGTAGAATGACCACATACTGCATGTATACTGTATCATAGAATGACAACACCTTGTTCCTACGGTACAGGCATAGGACTTTGATGTAGAATGACCACATACTGCATGTATACTGTATCATAGACTGACAACACCTTGTTCCTACGGTACAGGCATAGGACTTTGATGTAGAATGACCACATACTGCATGTATACTGTATCATAGACTGACAACACCTTGTTCCTACGGTACAGGCATAGGACTTTGATGTAGAATGACCACATACTGCATGTATACTGTATCATAGACTGACAACACCTTGTTCCTACGGTACAGGCATAGGACTTTGATGTAGAATGACCACATACTGCATGTATACTGTATCATAGACTGACAACACCTTGTTCCTACGGTACAGGCATAGGACTTTGATGTAGAATGACCACATACTGCATGTATACTGTATCATAGACTGACAACACCTTGTTCCTACGTACAGGCATAGGACTTTGATGTAGAATGATCACATACTGCATGTATACTGTATCATAGACTGACAACACCTTGTTCCTACGTACAGGCATAGGACTTTGATGTAGAATGATCACATACTGCATGTATACTGTATCATAGACTGACAACACCTTGTTCCTACGGTACAGGCATAGGACTTTGATGTAGAATGATCACATACTGCATGTATACTGTATCATAGACTGACAACACCTTGTTCCTACGTACAGGCATAGGACTTTGATGTAGAATGATCACATACTGCATGTATACTGTATCATAGACTGACAACACCTTGTTCCTACGTACAGGCATAGGACTTTAATGTAGAATGATCACATACTGCATGTATACTGTATCATAGACTGACAACACCTTGTTCCTACGGTACAGGCATAGGACTTTGATGTAGAATGACCACATACTGCATGTATACTGTATCATAGACTGACAACACCTTGTTCCTACATACAGGCATAGGACTTTGATGTAGAATGATCACATACTGCATGTATACTGTATCATAGACTGACAACACCTTGTTCCTACGGTGCAGGCATAGGACTTTGATGTAGAATGACCACATACTGCATGTATACTGTATCATAGACTGACAACACCTTGTTCCTACGGTACAGGCATAGGACTTTGATGTAGAATGATCACATACTGCATGTATACTATATCATATTCACATCAATCAAAACAGGGTTAAAATTTCACTGTAATATGAAGAGTATTTATATGGGGTGTGTGCTTAAATTTTATATCACATAATAAATATACACTTCCGACTATAGAGCTAAGATAATTCAGATACTTTTCAATATGTCTGATCTGTCAGGTTAAAGTGTGAGTCTGGTTGCTCCAGCTTGTGAACATCACTATGCCCAATAAAGACACCAAATACGTATATTATTGCTCTTGATTATGCCCTATCAGTTGAGCCAAGATAATGTAATTGTCCATCTGTTGTTCTGGCCACAACAATTTAAATTGCTATTTTACAGGCAGAATAAATTTTGTTTCCAATGTCAAGGGAGGATATAAAAATGAAAATAAAACACGTGGACTGTCTCAGCAATGTTTTGTGTTGAAGACAAATTTACATGAGTGCAAAGCATTAAACTGTTGCACATGTATTGTGATCTGCATGAAATAGCCTATCTATCAGTGGAGACTTGAACATAATGCGGAAAAATTTGATATCAAAATCCTCTTCTCTGGCAGTTTGGGTGTTGCAATCCGCTAGATGTTTTGACATCTGAAGAAAACATGGTTTATTGTCGCCGTTTTATGTAACTGTACAGCCTAGTCTGGGTGTGAGTTTTAATTTCTGTGTGACATATTAATGGTCACATAAAAATGTTTATTCCTTATTCAGACAGGTGAAGTGCCTACATGATTGATTCTTATTTATCTGTAAATGCGTCTTGCTACAACTTTGACAACTTTGACTACTATTATAGGCTTTCATGTTTTAAGTAGATTCACCTTTTCTTTTCATAAATAACTTGAAATGAGAGAGTATTCAAAATTATATTAACAATTTTTAAATTCTTTATTATGTGTCGATCAGATGAAGCCCTTTACAAATCCCTTAACATAGTGGAAAAGTTTCACCGAAGACCGCCCCTGTCTTTCTCCACTCTGTCCACCCTGGCATGTACACGTAACTTGTGCTTCAGTGTGTTCAGTCTGTCAAGTTAAGACAACTCATATTTCAGTGTATAGTCCATAGGCCAAAGTAAGATCACCTTATCAAGTTTATAAGACAGATTTAATACACTTCACCGTCTATTCTTAACACGTAACTTACACTTTCAGATATTCCTTTCATCAAGCGTACCATTCCTATTGACCCATCTGTGAAGCTAAATTAACATATGATTAATATAACCCATTTTTCAAAGTAAATAAGGCGAACACAGATTTGGGATGTATTGATATGGCCTGTGTGCCAAGGCCTGCCAGTAAGAGGTTATGTGGAACCTGCAGGAAATTCTCCCCTTTTGAACATGGTTAGACTCACTTAGATTTACTGAACATGCTGTTACATACATATAAACCAGAGTTCTACATTGTGTGGGTTCAGCAGAAGTCTTAACCTGGAAACAGAATTCTGCTATATTTCTGTCTTGACAACTATAGTATTCAAACTAGATATGTGTACTTCTGTAATGTGTTCAACCTTTAGTTGTATGTGAAGTGAATGTAGCGTCCCTCAATGTACTATCTTCACCTGTTCCAACTGAATCTGGGTGACATATCTGTATGCTGATTGTACTTGTGCATATTTGTATAAAATGCCGTGTTATTGAGCCGGAAAACACCAGGAATTTTGATGGTCAGTAATGTGTTACCTGAGGCAGTCTGATTCAGTTTACCCGTGGTCTTTGATCTCACCTAAAGGTGTGGAAGGTATCCAGACAGAGTGCCACTGGATACATGCGAGATAATTGATCATTACTGGTTGGGTGCTTAATTTGTATACAAGTAATGGAGTAACAGATCCAATATTTTCTGGCAGGGGTTCTCATACTAACTTTAATGTCAAAGGCAAGTCCATTGAGCTTGAATATATTTTAATTAATGTAATCATTTGCCATTTTGTTTCTTACTGTGATTTATTAGTGAAGACACCCAAGATTAGTGCACACCCAAAGCAGGCCTCTAGTGCTCCATTGTATGATGGTGCCTCTCATATTCCACAAGTTCATCAATAGCACACCCAAAGCAGGATTCTAGTGCTCCAGTGTATGATGGTGCCTCTCATATTCCACAAGCTCACCAATAGCAAACCCAAAGCAGGCTTCTAGCACACTCCAGTCTGCTGATGGTGCCTCCCATATTCTGCAAGCTCACCATTAGCCATGTTAGCACACCTAATGCAGGCTTCTGGCACACTCGGTGTGCTGAGGATACCTCCCATTTCCACAAGCTGACCATTAGCACACACAAAGCAGGCTTTTAGCACACTCCAGTCTGGTGATGATTCCTCCCATTTCCACAAGCTGACCATTAACACACACAGAGCAAGCTTCTAGTACTCTCCAGCCTGCGAAGGATTTCACTGGTGTTCCGTAAGTTTACCATACATTGAGATGACCCTGGAAAGCTACTTTGTTTGTTAAATGGGATAGGGCTATTGTCGGAGATTTTGCAATTTTCTGCGTGAAATGCAGGGTTGGTATAAATTAGTTATTTAGTTTTTGCTGTTTTATTTAGTTATATGTGATACGAAAATTTAACGTGTGACTCAGCATGTTTACAAATGACATAAAATGCTGATGATATTCAGATTGAAAATTTTAATGGATAGTATATATTAATGCTGATTTCTCCAATAATGCAATTGTATCCTGCATTTTTGTCACTGGAAATATTGGTAGAAACTCTCCAATTAAAGTGATCGTGTTAGTATAATGAAATAACCCCATAGCTTTTCGTCATCTGCACATAGGAGATAAAATTACAGTGTTGAGGAGATCGACTTATATTAGCATCTTTACTACCATTATCCGGGCTTGTACCTGTCAGTTACCTGGCCAGGTATTTGTGTTTCCCCTATGCTAAGTCTGATTACTCAACAAACCAGACTGATCCATATACAGGTAGAAATATTTTTAGTAAATTAATAATTTTGTTATTATAAAACTTAATACACAGTTTCAACTCAATACATTTTATAATACTAATGAGAAATGTTCACCTTTCACAGGCTCAGTGTTTCTTTTATTAATATTCACCTTGAATACATGTATTGCACTGGCAGGTAAAACATCTGTCAACTGTAGCTTTGTGTACAAACAGTTAACATTACATAAATTGTATGTAACTACAGGTACCATATTTTGGTACCAAGTTGTACCATACCATAACATACAAATTACATGTAAGTTGACTATAAAACAGTTATGCTTAGGTTTTGAGGCACAAAGGCTTTGTTGAGCTCATATGTAAGTGTGCAGTATGCGGAAAGCAGATGGTCCAGCCTCGGCCAATCAATTCGGCTTTTCATGTATTATTGAGTGGTGTAACAGAAGGCGAGTGACCTGCCTTACACAGAGTGCAGGGTATAGCCAACATATACAGGATGTCAGGCTAACAACAACAGCACCAAGGCTTTTCTGCTATTTAGCCCACGGACAAGCCCAAGGAAAATGTCAGCTCTCTTTTGAGGCCTCCAAGGTTTTGGTTTCCGTCAAGACGACAACTTCTCAGTTTTTCTACATCTTTCTTTGGTAAGAGCTAAGTAATTGCTATCATGTTGTAAGATAACCATCAAGTTCAGATGAACACTGATAGAACTACATTGCTCTGTTTAACCTCCAGATGACACTGATAGGTAACAATGATCTAATTTCCCTTCATTCATAACTTTATCTAGTCTTATATACAGGTATTTTATGCATGCAGCATTATAAACAGAAATTCGTATATTTTTATACATATTTATTTATATACACAAAAGTATAATACATGTATTCATGTGTATTGTCCCAATAATGCATGTACATTGTATGAAGTTATCACACATAATGTGGCAGATAGAATGTTATTGTATAGTTCTTCTTTTGTTGAAATTACCACAGGAATGATTTTGGAATGTTAGATATATGAGCGTTGAGTTATTCGTTGATTGTTGTTCAGCATCAACACTGAAATAATTTTTCATTTTTATGATGTCAATCATTTTCATGGGTGGAGTATGCGGGTGTGCCCAGGGCAAAACACGGACCTTTGGCAAGTTGCCGTTGAATTTTCCCACGTGTGACATAACAAGAGACTTGTTATGAATGCCACATAATTGGAAGACCAGTGGTTGTCAACAAATATAAAAGGGCTCACTGGAGTGCCACTGACCACTTATTGTCACCAAAACACCAATAGGGTTTATTTATTTATTTGGTTGGTGTTTTACGCTGTACTCAAGAATACCAGTAGGGCATGAGAAGTGGGCAATCTACGAATTCCCTTCCCAAGGCCGGAATTGAACCTGTACCTAATGTACTTGCCCCATGATTTGATGTTACTCATCTTATCACCTGTGTGTTAAAATCCTGATCACAAATTATTATTGTTCATCGTTTAGATTTTATCATGATCACTCTGTGCCTTTACTTGAAATGTGGACCAACATGCAATCAAAACAGGGATAAGCCAAGTACCAGTTTCTAGATGACAGGTCACATGGGAGGTAATTAGATGATCTCAAATGTGAAATTTATTTAACAGAAAAGAAAAAATGTTTGACTCTAGTTTAATAAATTTTAAAATGCTTGGCCACGAGTTGGAGATTCTGTTTATTCTATACATGCAATTATTTGAAAGGAACTACAAAATTAAGCCTCAAATAAACACAATTATGTTGTCTTGTTTGTCTGTTTATAGTACAAGAGTGTGTAGAAGTGCAGGGTCATTTGTCATTTGAGTAACAGTTTACCAACATCTTTGTCAGACATAGTCCTGCAGAGGTGACAGAGGCAGTCAATGAGAACAATGTAAGTGTGTAGCTTGCAGGTCAGTGTGTGAGAAAAGCAGCAGAAATACAGTTACACGTACCTGACAAGAACATTCGAGAACATTCATGGCAACATCATTCTTAAGTAATAAGAGATGAGAACAGAATCCCAAAGTATCTATGACAACAGTCTACATGTCTTCAGACATTTTCACCCAGGTATCAACAAAGTCTGCAGTGGTGTATCTCAAATGTAAATTGTCATGCGCTTTAGTTTGCCTTATTACTCAGTGTGCAGCTGTGCATGCAGGAAACAGCTATCTGGCTTACACTAGTGATACACAGATACATGTAACTGAGGAAGTGAGAAAATGTACAGTTGGTGAACACTCCCACACCCTGAATTCATCTCCACCACCAACCCGGACTCACCAGAATCAAACATGATGTTTGTGATCTAGACGTGAATAATTGAGCCAAACAAGTAGAATACATTGAACAAAAACACAGAATCCAGACAACCGGATGTATATTTAAACGTTTCTTACGTTGCAACATGCAGAATTTTTTTTGTGTTGAAGACATTTTGCTGAGTGGTGCAGCATAAGAAATTGTTTAAATATATATCTGGTTGACCAGATTCAGTGTTTTTGTTGGGTGTTTGTGATATTTGTTTTTGTCAGTGTTGATGAAATCTGGAAGATTTATATAATGTATGTTTTATTTTTCACTTTTCATGTTCTTTCCTAATCCAGCCCTAATGAGAAAGATGCAACTACATGGAATTTTTTGTTTAAATAGAATATCTTACTAAATGTCTGTGAATCAAAGGGCTTAAATGTAATAATGACATGTCCTTTGAATATATTTTGATGGATGTATGCCATTTCTGTACTAGGTAGTTTGAAACTGTAGGTGTGCATATTAATTCAATGGGGATTTTGTGAATATTGATCTGATTGATAAGATACAAAGATCTCAGGTGATGTACCAATCACCTATGCGTACGACTGGGGTAAGTAGGTATGACGGGTAAATACAGAGTGTCTGAACACAAGGCTATCTGACAGAGACAATGATGACTCGGCCTCATAACATACCTGATCCTGATCATTTACACCTGTCTCTGCATTTCATTTTTGTCCTGTGATAACAAAATATCTGTAACTGAAGACCGTGAAAAACATGTGCATCAGAAAGAGTTTTCAGAAAATGGGTTATGAGGAGCCGGTATGAAGTTTTGATAGTTTTGTGATGAAAAAAAAGAGTAAGTGAAAATATCATTAGATTTCATTGAGCTAATTAGCTGTTTTCTTTCTTTCTTTTTTTTCCATGGGATTGTTAATTACTACTTTGAATAGGATGCAACTTCTTCATTGAGAAGAAATCTGCTTCCTTTGATGAAGTGCTAAAATTTGAAATTCTGAATGCCATGTATAATGACAGTGAGTCAGCAAAGAGGCTTAAATTACAAAGCATTCATGATTTTTGCTTCACTTGATGATTTTCATAAGCAGACTGATGTAGGAGGAAATAAAACATTGATGACAACAATAGAGAATGTGGAAAATTTTTGAAAACAGTTAAATTTTCTGTCAAGGCAGGATGTGTTAAATTTTCACTTCCTTGTTAGACATACACTTCACATTTTCTTACAGTAGTTTGTGAAGTTGACTTGTTGTATCATTGAACTTAGGTGATAGTACATATTGTCTACATTACACTGGTTGCTAATTTTTTGGTGTTCAGTAATCATTTGTATATAAAGACACTAGCTTAGCCTATGTCGTACTAGTAATCTGTACTCTTTTTTTGTTTATTCCAGAATGGCCGTCAAAAACTGGAGACAGCTAGTCCACAATAGAACTGAAGTGGTGGAGAAGCTGTGGAGAGCAGGGGAGATAACTCTGAGTGATCTGGATCGTCCCATTGTGTGGTACTAGCTGTCAGAAAGGTTAGAGGAAGACTAGAAAATGGATACAGAGTCTGATTCTGATACTGGCTGGGAAAGTAACTCATTCGCAAATAGAGTCATTCGCTCTCCAGTACTTAGGGCAAAAAACAGAGATAATGAGTCAAACATGAATTTGAACGTGGTGAAATCAGTGTCAGATAAGCTTTCCTCACACCTGCAGAGTGATCTACCCCAGAGCATAATGAGTTCTCACAGCACAGGTAATGGTTCTGTGGAAAGTAATTCTGGTCAAAGACAAGAATGTCATGTGGACAATTTCTCTGAAATGCAACATCCAGTAGTAATGGAGAGAAATTTTGACAATTCCACGCAGCAAGAACATGTCACATGTACTACAAGGAAAGAAATGGACAATTCGAGGATCGAGTGTCTCATTTTACACCGACTGCCGGGGGAGAAGTTGGGCATGATTCTGAGTGTCATTGGGGACAAGGGTAACAGAGAAAAAGTGAAAGCAGTGAGGGTGCGTAGTGTGACCATGGGCGGTGCTGCTGAGAGAGCATCAGGAGGCTCCCGAGGGGTGGGTGTCGGTGACCAAATTTTAGAGATCAATGGCCTGGACTTGCACACTTTGACGTACGATGAATGCGTGTCTGTGTTCAGGGAAATGCCGCTGCAGGTGTTCATGCTGGTAAAGCGAGGAAAAAGCATTCCTCAAAACTTCCCAGAAGGAGAAATAGGTAGTACTCATGTGGAAGATATTCTGTCATCTCCTCCAAAGGGGTTCACTCTACATACTGTCCACATACAGAAGAAGTTGAAGGAGCCACTTGGCCTCAGCATTGTCCCCAGTTATGGAACCACTAAACATTTCTACCAGGTGAGTCTCACCCCCATGTGCAATACACTTCTAAATCTACAGGTAAGGGTTGTTTTGGAGTTATGTGTAATGAAAAGTTTGAATAGCACTGGTGTTGAACAACCACAATTTAGTGAATTCTAGATTCTCATCTGTCAAGCACGATCACTGAGACTGTAAGGAATTATTGTAGGAAAATTCTCGCTGAAACCTGCACCCTTTGTTTTACCTCATCTACACCATACAATACAATAAGCATCTGACAAAAGCTTCAGTAACTACAGGATGTGCTTAGACATTACAGGTAGTAAAACCGACACATTTCCAGGACATTTTTGTCAGCATGTTTGTAGAAACATTGAAGCTAGAATCATGAAGCATCTACAAACATATAATGAGTGAACTACAGGTACATCATAGCTGTCTGAGTTTTTGTTTACAAGATGTGTGAATGTTTTACCTGTACGTTTCAATACAATGATTAAGTAGCTGTAGGTTATCTGGCCTGTATAAGGCACATGAAGGCATATGAGATGTCAAACCATATCATAGGGAGAAGTTTGCAATACCTGATTGTGAAATGCACAAACTGCATACTTACATCTACACACCTGTGATTGGTTAGTGTACTGGTACAATTAATGTAATGTTGTACAGATGACCCGTGCGGTTAACTTCCTTGATGCAGGAGTGAAGAGTAATACGCATCATTACACTATGAGCAATCACATAAGAATGTGTGCATTTTAATTTATATTTTTGTTGAGACATTTTAAGAGCTAATACATGACATGTATGCATAAATTATCAAAATTTTATCTGGGGTTATATGGTTAGATAGCTTTACTTCAAAACAATGACAATTTGTGCATTGTATATAGCCTAGACTGCTGCCTGAATGGAATGTGTCATGTGATGACAAAATGGAATGGACCAGTTTATACGTGGTAGCAGGGAATCAGTATATATATATATGTATGTATGTTTATTTGTTTGATGGAAGTGCGCATACATTAATAAAGTCTTTCAATTTGAAAAATGTGATTTATATATTGGTGCTTTGAGGAATGGTTAGGTGGGACAGTTTATATAAACAGATACTAGAACAGTTTAGGACTGTAATCAGTTATAACTTTGCTCAGCTAACATGATAGATCCCAGATAGATCCACACTTTACGGGCCCAATAATAATATAAGCACAGTAGCCTAATTGTATTTATAAAACATCATGCCAGAGGTTTCCGAGCACTGTCTAAACCTGGAAAAAAGATCTGCATTGTCACTAATGCAGGGCCCAAAGTTTTCCAATATTTAACCCTATTTGGTTTCTAACCTAAACTGTACATGCAGTTTATTGTTTTAAAAATAGCCTAGCAGAGATATTTATACAGTGTGAGTGACTAGAAATGCAAAAGATACTCAGTTCTAGAGAGTCAAGCCTATAAGCAGTGTATCTGACGCTACCCTATTTATACCTTATAAATAAAAATTGGAAGCATACTTCAACAGCCAATAGGCAACTCACAAAATCATTGCATGAAATCTGGAGAATTGTGTGTAGAGACTTTTTTCCTACCTTTGACTGTACTACATCTGCCATAATGCTAACCACATATTGTCAGCACAGTGATAGGTAATCACACTGACATGAAAACTCAAGTACTGAGCGGTCACAACTACATCAGTCAGTCTGGATTCTATTCAGTTTCCTTACCTATAAGTTATAACTCAGCGCATTTCTTTGAGGGGCTGTAATCATCACCTCCAGCTCCTTATCAGATTGTTTTTTAATGCTTCTTCAAATTTATGTGTACAAAGAAATGTATTCAGGAAGATGGGTGAATTTTTAGGCATGCAAGCTAACTGATCTACGGGTAAATATAGGTCTACATTTTACCTGCTTGTGAGGCGTGATATGGCTGAATCATGGCACCTGTTACCTTGTCCCATACCAGGGTGTGTGATAATGACGGAGCATGCTAGAGTGCATCTGTAATGTAATACGAATAGTTAGATAAAATAATCTCCCCACTCAGTCTGTTACGTGTCAAGAAGCAGTTTTCTTCAGTGCGTCAGATTTTCTTCCCCTTAGCCCAGATTGATAGCTGACAATTTATTGTACAAATCGTACAAATTTGTGCCTAAAGCTTCAGGCACCATACTGTTGGCATTTTGTCATGAATATAACATATAGCCATGCATGCCAACATAGGACCCTAGTAAATTCCTATGTTTGGTCACTTGGAGATTTAATGTGGATTCCAGCATTATTTCTATCATGTCACAGCATATGCTGCTTCAGGTAATGCCAGACACGACACTTATCCAGCCACTGCCTACATGACTCCCATCCAACCACTGCATACATGACACCAATCCAGCCACTGCATTTGACTCCCATCCACCCACTGCATACATGACACCAATACAGCCACTGCATATGACACCCATCCAGCCACTGCCTACATGTCAGCCACCCAGCCACTGCCTACATGACTCCCATCCAGCCACTGCCTACATGACACTCATCCAGCCACTGCCTACATGACACTTATCCAGCCATTGCCTACATGACACCATCCAGCCACTGCATACATGACTCCCATCCACCCACTGCATACATGACACCAATACAGCCACTGCACATGACACCCATCCAGCCACTGCCTACATGTCAGCCACCCAGCCATTGCCTACATGACAGCCACCCAGCAACTGCATACATGACACCCATCCAGCCACTGCATCCATGACACCTATCCAGCCACTGCCTACATGACACCCACCCAGTCACTGCATACATGACTCCCACCCAGCCACTGCATACATGACTCCCACCCAGCCACTGCATACATAACAGCAACCCAGCTACTACATACATGACATCCAGCCACTGCCTACACAACACTCACCTAGCCACTGCCTACATGACACTAATCCAACCACTGCCTACATAACACTCACCTAGCCACTGCCTCCATGAAAGTAATCCAGCCACTGTCTACATGACACCCATCCATCCACTGCCTACATGACACCCATCCAACCACTGCCTATATGACACCCATCCAGCCACTGCCTACATGACAACCATCCAGCCACAGCCTACATGACACCCATCCAGCCACTGCACACATGACACCATCCAACCACTGCCTACATGACACCCATTCAGCCACAGCCTACATGACACCCATCCAGCCACAGCCTACATGACACCCATCCAGCCACAGCCTACATGACACCCATCCAGCCACTGCCTACATGACACCAATCCAGCCACTGCCTACATGACATCCATCCAGTCACAGCCTACATGACACCCATCCAGACACAGCCTACATGACACCCATCCAGCCACAGCCTACATGACACCCATCCAGCCACTGCCTACGTGATACCCATTCAGCCACTGCTTACATGACACCCATCCAACCACTGCCTACATGACATCCATCCAGTCACAGCCTACATGACACCCATCCAGACACAGCCTACATGACACCCATCCAGCCACAGCCTACATGACACCCATTCAGACACAGCCTACATGACACCCATCCAGCCACAGCCTACATGACACCCATCCAGCCACTGCCTACATGATACCCATTCAGCCACTGCTTACATGACACCCACGGTCGATATCCAACATTAATATGATTACTGAATTGGAAGCCTCAGGCACCTGTATGTGTACGGCCCATCAATACATTATACTAACAGAACAAATATATCATTTGGGGACCGTATCTTCACCAGGATGAAAAATTCACAAACCTTTACAACTTGAGCCAGTCCTAATGTTTGGTATACATTGGATCCACAAGTTATCCACAGGTAAAAGGTGTCAAAACTTGCCCGGTAAACCCTCTTCCAACAATAATCCAGCCTTTGAAAATTTTGAATGAATGATTACGGCTTAAGGCCATATCTGCAATATCTTAGCCATATCGTGGCAATGAAACTTTTGAATCTACCTGACATCCAGCAAGTGTCTGGCTTGAACCTCAGGCTGAACCTCTGCAATATCTTAGCCATATCGTGGCAATAAAACTTTTGAATCTACCTGACATCCAGCAGGTGTCTGGCTTGAACCTCAGGCTAAGTGTGAGCTTGTTCTGTGAAGTGTAAATTGTTGATGACAAATTCCGGTGACTAAAATATTTTTGAAGGCAAAAAAAAAAAAAAAAAAATGATTCCGAATGAAAAGTAGTGTTGGAACAGCCAACATGTACTTTACTGGAACTTGACAGATGTTTGAACTCAAAACATGGCAGACAGTTCACCTTCTTTAATTCAAAAGTTTAAACAGGTGGATTACTTTTCAGACATGGTTAGCTATGCTGGCTTTGACACAAAATTTAAGCTTTGTAAAGCTGGGTAAAATGTTCAGCTTGACACTGATAGGCAGCCACCCAGAGCTGTGCTATGAGCCCTGTAGATGACTGGGCCAGTACATGTGTAGTCTGCTATTTAGAGTTGAACCAGGGCCTATTGTTTATGAGGCAGACATTCTTACCAGCTTTTGGCCATCTTACTCTGGTGTCTCATGTAATAACAGTTTAGATTTAGCTGGGGATAGGTCAGTATTGTGCAGGGTTCATTTGTTAGTATGGTTAGTGTAGTGGTAACAATAAAACAAATAGATGGCTCCTATATCGCAGACTGGGGTTAGGCCATGTAACATTGTTCATATAGTATGATGGAGTGCAGGCTTTGCTCGAGGTGTACATATGTGTACACTGGCAGCTAGGATGAACATTACATCAGAGATTCAAATGTGCATTAATTAACAGTCATTTGTCAGAATTAAGACCTCGTATAATCTGTTACTCAAATCCTAATACAGTGTGAGTGGAACCTTAAAGTCTACAGTCCGGACATATATACAGTTCTTAAAACCACATGTGCTCTTTATAATACATTTGTTTCAACCGGGCTTATAGACTTTTGCCTAGTTTATAGGAGGGGCTTTTGTCAGGTGTAAAATTTTGGCAAATAGGAAGGTTTGAACTGTTTTCCAAATAAATGATGAGGTTAAATTCTCACGGTGATTATAGGGAAGGTAACAGCAGATGAATACAACTAAACCATGGAGTGACATGATGATAGATGGGTGTTTTGACATTAATGGATCACTTCCTCCCAGGTATGGATCTGACAGTTGCATGCACATAACAATACATCAGCATCTTGGAGGGAAATGTGAAAATCTGAGGAAAATAATTAAGATCTGTCATTTTCATCTGTCAAAGTTGACTGACATTCAGCATTGTGGAAGTGACACAGCTTAACCTGTATGGAGTATAGATGAAGGGGGCACATCTACCTGATACTACTAATTTACTGACAGAAACACGGCCAGGTGAAATGAGATTTGGTTATAATGAGGACAGATTTTTCTTGGCTGAGTCAGTGTTCACCAGAACGCTAGCTGGTATGTGACTGTGTAACTAGCTGGGTCACTTATTCATGCTCTGTCAACACTTGGCTGGTTTTCACCTGTACAGGTGAATGAGTTGCCTCTGTTGATTACCCTTACCTGTGTAATGACAGTGTGTCCATGTGTACAGGACTGTAAGTTTGTTTGGCCTATGCCCCTCACATAGCTGTGTCACCAGCTAAGCTGAGGTTAATATATGTACCTGTCATCTACCTGTGAAGAAAACACTAACAGGTAAGTATAAAGTGTGAACATTTTCACTCTCAAGTCCATATATTTCTCTCAAGAAAGCTTCTTGGTTTTTACAATGTCACCTGAGGTAATTTCTTTAAGCTCCAAAATTTCAAGACTTACAGGCTACTGTATCTTTAGAACTTTGTACTTTGTTAAATCTAGGTTTGCTGTATATTTCTGAGGCATGCACACATTTTTGGTTCATATCTGCATGAAGTTGACAATGTCAAGGGAAAAAATTCTTAACTCGTATTCAAATCTTCCATTCTGATGTTTCCCCCAATTTTTTTCTGGTTATAGGCAGCTAATTTGAAGCCCTACAAGACAGTGGGGCCCAGGTGGGGCAGATCCAGGAATATCTGACAGTATCCTCAGAAGTCAGAAATTATACTCATTTGCATCTCAAATCTGGTTATATTATTAGTTGTGTTACAAACAATAAAATCTGGAATGTTAAGATTAATCTATGGCAATTAAGTCTGGAATCTAAAGTTAACGACCACGATGAAAATTTGAAAGGTTAAAGTTTGAATGCATATTCCAAGAGATATCCCCCGTAATTGTATTTCTACATGTGGTATAAACAAGTTATTTCCTGTTAGTCTTAAAAAGTCATTCAAACTGGTGAATGGAGTGGTGTACATGAAATGTGTCATATTACCTGTAGTTGTATTCATTTGACAGTAAGTTTTACATGTAGTCCTAAAATTGATG